>NW_020885021.1:467875-538162 GCF_003945725.1 Corapipo altera | reverse complement strand
TTTCGCACTTTTTATCACCTTTCCGGGCGCCAGATAAAACGAGAAGATGCAAAAACGAGCTCGAGAGTCAGAGACACATCCTCATAGAGGTACAGTCAATGCTCTAACTTTATTCCAAAAATACACACATTATCAAGGGTCCTACAGGGTTCACACACTCTATTCTAACTTTCTATTGGTTACATTTACTTTCACACACCATATCTATAACTTTATTGGCTCTACTAGCCAAGGCACATTTTCAGGCTCCCCCATCTTCTGGTTTCTCACACTCTGGATAGCATCCTCCTTCCTTGTTTTCCTCTATGCAGCTTTCTGATATCTGCTGCTCAAGGACACGCATCTGCTGCTGGAGAACACAGGTCCCTGCCATCCGGCACGCAGGCCGGATTGTGCAAGCAGGCCTGAAGCAGTATATGTCCTGCATCATCTAAGATTCTTTCAACAGCACACAGCATTGGGATGCCCTGATGAGGAACAGTCTGTCAGCAGAGCAGAGTACACACAAACTGCAAAAGAGAAACTAGGACCTCCAGATGCATCATCTCATAATGGAAAAGCAGAGCAAAGAGAATGAATCCGAAAAATCGGGTTAAAGGAACTACTCAAAGACTTTGGATCTTTTGAGCAGCAAAGGTATTTATTGTCGACGCTGGGAGCAAGTGTGGTTCAGACCACAGAAAACTTGCTCAAAGAATTCACACAAAATCAGGGGTTTTTATACAATTTTCATATATGATTAAATGCATATTCATATGATTACAACATCTATCTATACATATTAATAACAGGTGGAGTACATGTGGAGTTCAGGCAGAGCTTAGGGCGGTGCTTCTCTTTGGCCCTCAATTCTGGGGGTACATCCTCTCTTCATCCTGTGAGTCTGGAGTCTCTTCTCATCTTCATCAGCCTGACCTTTCAACCTTTCCATTGTTCTTGACCTGCTCAGTGAAGCTTGGAGAAAGCTCTGGCTCCAGGCCTATTTTTCCTATTCAAATGTCTACCTTATCCTACCCTATCCTAATTTATTACCTCTAGGCCTATTGTATATGGTCTCTAGCAATCTTCTGAGTCTTGGTCCGGTAGGCAGAACAGAATGAGTCTTTAGTAGCACAGAGCGATTAGATGTTGGGGGAGGTTTTTTAACAGGCCCAGATTTCTCAGTTAACTCTTTGGGCCTAGTTTCTTGTTTCAGGGCCAGAACAGGGTTAACTTTTGCAGCAGCCAGGAGGGGTACGGCCAGGACATTGGGGTTATTTGATACCACCTCACACCATGCACAGGGGCAATGGAGGGAGGTGGCGTTCTTTCCAGCTTGCTCGAGTGTGTGCTCAGGTGGTGTTGGGTTCCTGCATGGTGAGCAATTGCATGTGAATCGTTCACCTATGTTGTACACTCTGTTATTAATATTGTTGTTGTTACTGTTCGTTTTCTTATTTCATTGCTGTTCCTAGTAAACTGTGCTTATCTCAACCCATGATCTTTATTTTTTTGTGCCTCCAGTTCTTCTCTCCCATCCCACCGCAGGATGATCCAGCAGCACGTGGTCGAGGGTCTTTCAGTAGGAACACTAAATAGGGGAATATCATTCCTAAACAATGACAGACATATTTGGTGCCCAATGTGAGGCAAGAAGGGTTGAGATAACAACAGATCTGACCAGAGCAGAAGGGTTGAGATAACAACAGATCTGACCAGAGCAGGTAGGAAACAAATTTGATCTAAGCATTTGTTGCATTAGGTCCAGAGCCACTGGTCGCAATATTGCTTTGTCTGTTCACATGGTGTTGGTACCTGACCCTGTATATATTCCTATGTATGCACTATATGCTCCTCACAGTGCTCTTTTTCAGAGCAGGAAGAGGGATCAGGATTGTTTCATTGCTGTACTATGTGATAGCTTATAACATGATGACATTAAGGGCAATGAGGGTGATGCCTTAAGGTCCTTTTAGTTTTTTTGATTTTTCTAATTTTTATAAGTTTTATAAGTAGTTATATGGTTGTTACGTCCCGCCCCAGGAAAAAGGGGGCGGAGGGGGTAACCCAGGTTTTATCAATAATTCCTTTGGGGTGGATTAAAGCGAAACGACACTAAATAATCGGTGTTTGAAAACATATATTGACGAGATTTATTTTAACAATTCTGTATTAACAGGCATGCTAGCAGTTTGGGTGCTGTCATACAACAATGTGACACAGAGATAACCTTTGGGGAGGGAAAGAAAATGCATAGGGGAGAGAAAGGCAGGATAAGAGCAAGGGAGAGTAAGGGAAAGAAAAGCTGAGAGTGGACAGATGTATATAGTCACCGCTCACGGGGTCCAGCGATGCTTCCATGTCTGTCAGTTGAAGTGGTGGCCTTGATCTGCTGGGGGTGAAGGGGGGAAGCCCCCATACTCTAAGAAGTTATGAGTTATTATATCACGGGCCATGCCTCGAGCCTCCAACAACTCCTGGGTCTGTGTTGAGTTTTTTTTGTGTCTCGCCCGGTTCCCGCCTTTAGGGAGGGAGGGGCCTGATTGCTCATCAGATGTATCAACAGTCAAAAGCCTGCGAGCTCGGCTTCTTGCCTTTTCAGGGCTTCACACCTTCAGCACTGGAGGGAGGGAGGGGCCCGACTGCTCATCAGAGGTATCATGCAAGTCAAAAGCCTGCAAAAGTCTCCTAGAATGCATAAATCATTAACCATTTCAGTCTCTGACAATGGTAGAAGTAGATTTAGAAGAAGCAGCAGCACTTATTCCCTTACCCTTAGCACGGAAACTACACACATTCCCCAACCCTTTTACCCCATTCCATGCTCCCCATATCAATTCTACCCCTGGATTCCATTAGGATATGTTTAGTCTCACTCTCAGATAGGCCTGTTCTGTTTGGAGAATGCTTGTATCTTGGCCCAAACCGCAGAACATGGTCAGGAACTAGGTCACCGTGTATCCCTTGTACTCTGAAGAAGATGATGGTTGATGAAGAGAGGGTCCCGAAAAAACCCCAGCCCCAATTCCCAGGGGGCAGGATGGGGGTGGATCAGGGCAAAAGTCACAGGGTGGGAAAACTTCAGATTGGACAGGCAGTATTATAAATTGTAACATCTGAGGCATGGAGGATGCGCGCATCTTGTTACTGAATTAAATCCTTTTCTTATCTCATCCCCAATTAAATTGCTTTGGAGTTTTTTTTCCTCAGCTCCTTTAGGCATCAACTGTTGGCCCGAACAGGGAAAAGACCATGGACCTGGACTTCTTCAGATTGGAGGATCGGAGGACATTTCATCCTGCAGGAATACTAAAAGCCGGCATTTATTTGGAGAATTTGGAGAATTCCCCGCCGATCTGAGAAGCCAGAACCCCAGAGGAGGTGAGGTAAGAAAAGGTACTTTTTGTTAGCAGATGCAAAAGAGTTTTTGTGTTTCCCGGGAAGTAGAGAAATACGGTAGGACTGGAAAGAGGTTTGGACTTGGGCCCAGAAGTCGCAAGAGTCAGTTTTCCAGTCTGTAGGCGAAAGGGTTCGCCGAGGTGGTTGGACCACCTAGGTGCAGGTCAGAGCAGATTCATGTTGGCCTGGGGCTGACAAAATAAACTTTCAAATTTCGTGTTTTGTTTCAGCCAGAGGGGGCTGAGAGAGGAGAGGGGGATACTCCTCTACAGTTCTCTGTTCCTGTTAGGAATCAAGAGGGCTTTGGAGCTAAGTGGTTAAGGTACTGGCTCTAAAATCCAGAGTTGGTGAGTTCACATCCTGGTCTGTGTTTTGTTGTCATGGGTTGTGCAAACTCAAAGGTTAAGATTCCTAAAGGGTCTCCTCTGAGTTTGATTTTGAAACACTGGAGTACTTTGACCAGTTCTGAGACAACTTTAATAAAGAAAGAACTTTGTAGACTGTCTGTAGATGCCTGGCCTCTATTTGGACAAACAAGAGGGGTGCCTTGGCCAGAATTTGGTCCTCTTGAATTGAATACAGTGTTCCAACTAATTTTGCTTCTTCGTGAAGAACAGAGATGGCAGGAGATTCGGTATGCAGAGTTGTTTATGTTTCTATTAACACGCCCTGGACTGGGGGGGGGGGGGATAAGAAAAACAAAGGCTCAGAAGAGACAGAGACTTCAGAAATGGCTTTAGAGAAAGGGAAAAGGCCGAGTTAAAGCTGCTCCTGTCCCACAAATTTATTTTAAGAACACTGGGGACGATGATTCGGATCTGTTAATATCGCCTGATAGGAGAGGAAATAGCCCAGGGGCCCCACAGGCAGGACTCCCCGCTGCTGCGGCGGCGGGAGGGGCTGGGGCCGCAGGTGCGGCGGCCTCTGGACCGGCCCCTGCTGGACAGGCGGGGGTTGGGCAGGTGGGGGCCGCTGGAGGATTTTCCGGTGCGGCCGCACCGGGGGGGGGGGGGGGGGCAAATCGGGGCTTTCGGAGGAGCGGGAGCTGTCCCGGGCACTGCCAATACAGGAACTGCTGTCATGGCAACGGGTACGGGAGCAGGCATGGAGGGAGTAACAGGGCCGGGGCCGACCCCGGCTGCAGCGACAGCGGGGGGAGAGGCCCCAGGAGCAGCGGCAGGAGCAACTACTGGAATTCGGGAGGGGCAGGGGCGGTGCTGACAGACGAGGCCTCTGCCCTGACTGACATGGGGGGCGGGGACGGAGCCACCTCCTTCCCCCCACCTCCCCCCACAAAGGGAGGGCAGTCCAGCTTTACGGAAGGGGGGGAGAAAGAGGAACCGAAAGTTTTCAATCTCTGCCCCTCATGAAGAGGGAACAGAGACGCGAAGACGGGGCGAGACAATCTCAGCTGCTGAGAGAAGCAAAAGCGAGGTTTACCCCCATTTGATAATGACAGGGCAGACACAGAAGCAGAAGACGAATCAAGTGAGAGCTTGGGGGGGGGGGAGGAAGTAGACCCTCCTATAGTAAAACCAAAGGCAAAGGGGAAGAGAGCCCGTGAAGCATTAGCAGCCCCAGACCCGATAGCTAGTAGAACAAGAACAAAGGATAAACCGCCGTTAGAAGCCCCCTTAAGACAGGCTGTAACCAATCAGGGCCCAGTATTAATAAAAGTTCCTTTCTCACTGGTTGAGTTACAACAATGGAAGACCTCTGTGAGGGCGTATAGAGATAACCCAGAGACAGTAGCAAATTATGTCCAGAGAGCAATCAAAACTCAAAACCCCGACTGGTATGACCTGGAAGTTATGATGGATACTTTATTAGACCAAACAGAGAAAGAGATGGTAAAAAGAGCTGCTCGAGCTGCAATTGAGATACTGAAAACCTCTGGGCAGTTTTCAGGGGAAGATATTAAGGTTATCTCCCCCCCCCCGATGATCCCAAATGGGATCCTAACATACCAGCAAAATTGGAAGCGTTAAAACGTTATCAAGACTGGGTAATCTATGGATTCCAGCACGGGGTTCCAAAGGCAGTAAATTGATCAAAGATGTATGAAGTTAGACAGGACAAGAATGAGTTGCCCACAGATTTTCTGAATAGGCTGAAGGATGTCATAAGAAAATACACTGACATTGATACGGAGTCAGATCTGGGGAAAAAGCACCTGGTGTATTTATTTATAGGACAGTCTACAGATGACATAACGAAAAAACTGCAAAAAGCAGGTGGTGATAAAAAGGATATTGGTGAGTTATTGGATATAACTTTGACGGTATATCAGAATAGAGAAGAGAAGCCCAGGGCAAGGGTGATGGAGCTAGAAAGGGGCTATCAGGAACGCCGCAAACGCAACCACAAGTATTACAGGTCTAATCGCCAACAGGACAGAGCAAATGATAGATGTGCTTTTTGTAAAAGGAAGGGACACTGGAAAAGGCAGTGCTCGGATCTGAAGAAAAATGAAAACCCTCCTCCCCCTCCACCTCCAGCCCCCCAACTGACTGTGAGTCAGAATGCATGAAGGGGACCGGAGGTTTTTTCCCCAGCAGAGCCTCTGGTTACAGCTAAGCTGGGGGGGGAGGACGTTGAGTTCTTGGTCGATACAGGTGCGGCATATTCTGTGTTAAATACTTTGGAAGGGAAACTGAGTCATGAAACTATAACTGTGGTAGGAGCCACAGGGGTAAGTGAAACAAGGCCTGTGATGGTTTCACTCTAGGCCTTCCTGGAGACCAGCTTGTAACCAGGAAGGAACTAGGGTAATGACTTAGGAAGTATTCCATGCTATTCCTTTCCATAACACAACATATAAAAAGGCGCAGATAAGAGAGTTCTCTCTCTTCTCTCTTCCGGTGGCTGAAGGCGACAGGTCTC
This sequence comes from Corapipo altera, assembly GCF_003945725.1. Taxonomy (NCBI): domain Eukaryota; kingdom Metazoa; phylum Chordata; class Aves; order Passeriformes; family Pipridae; genus Corapipo; species Corapipo altera. Next base: position 531,901 of record NW_020885021.1, on the reverse strand, counting down.
TCCGTAGACGGGCTTTGCTTATATAGGCCAGGGCCTACTACTCAGACCTGCCGTTATCTCCGGTCTCTCCGGGAGGCGTGGGGGAGTTGGCTGCTGCCTTGCACACCTCTGCTATCCCGATTGGGGAAGTATTTAATTCATTTTATATTTATTGACTAGCTCTCTGTTAATGGGTATATTTAGGAGATATTTGTTTTTAGGCTTCTTTTATCCCTGTTTTCCCTTCCCTTTTCCCTTTTTCCCTCCTCCCGGGAGCTCCCTGTTGTGGATAATATATTCAAATTGTATATATATGTATAATTGTAAATATATACTTTTTTGATAGAATCCCGTTTCGTTCAAACTTCTTTCAGATATTTTTCCATGGTTCGTTTTTTATTCCCTCTCTGGGAAGCAGGCCTTGTTGTCAAGTTTCGGGGACTTGGCGGGAAGCCAGCTTGAAACTTGCACAAGGCCATTTTATAAACCTTTAAGATTTAAATTGGGCAAGCACTGGGTAACTCATCAGTTCCTCTACGTGCCAAATTCTCCTAAGCCTTTATTGGGTAGGGATTTATTGGAAAAATTAGAAGCTCAAATTAAATTCTGCAAGGGGGGAGAAATAAAAGTTATAATTCTAGATACTAAATATATCGAGGCAGCTGCTTTCTTTTTACAGGAGAATCATGGAGAGATCCCTGCAGAGGTTGAGAATTCTGTCATTCCTTTAGTCTGGGCCAACAAATACCCTGGGAAGTCTAAGCGAGCCGAACCAGTAAGCATCACACTCAGACCAGGAACAGCCCCGGTAAGGCAAAAGCAATATCCTTTGAAACTAGAAAGCCGAAAAGGCTTAGCACCTATAATTGAAAGGTTTCTTAAATTTGGCTTATTGGTAGAATGTAAATCCAGATTTAATACCCCCATCCTACCAGTGAAAAAGGCTGATGGCAAAAGCTATCGGTTAGTCCAAGATCTTAGGGCCATCAACAAAATAACTGAGGATATATACCCAGTGGTAGCCAACCCCTATACCCTATTAACCACGTTGACAGAAGATCTAGGGTGGTTTACTGTACTTGATCTTAAAGATGCCTTTTTCTGCATTCCTGTACATAAAGACAACCAAGAGCTTTTTGCTTTTGAATGGGAAAATCCTGAGACAGGGAGGAAAACTCATCTGACCTGGAGAGTTCTCCCACAGGGCTTTGAGAACAGCCCGACTATATTTGGAAACCAACTGGCAAAAGAACTGGAGGACTGGAGAAGACAACAGCCAGAAGGAGTTGTCCTGCAGTATATAGACAACTAAGTGGCTATCGGGTCTTGAGAGAAAAAGCACAGATTGCCAAAGAGATAGTTATCTACCTGGGGCTTGAAATTTATTGTGGACACCAACGACTCAGCACAGACCGGAAAGAAGCCATCTGCTGTCTCCCGGAACCCCACACCGTATGAGAAATGCAGGCTTTTCCTAGGAATGATAGGATGGTGTCGCCTATGGATAGTTAATTATGGGTTACTGGTCAAATCCCTATATGAAGCCCTGAAAACGGCCAAAGAGGGAGTTGTAACATGAACAGATGAGACCAGAGATGTATTTAAACAGCTGAAACAATCCTTGATGTCAGCTCCAGCACTAGGATTACCGGATCTAACTAAACCTTTTGAACTGTTCACACATGAACAATTCAATGTCACTCTGGGGGTATTATCGCAAACTCTGGGAAACCAATGAAGGGCTGTGGCTTATTTCTCTAAGCAGCTGGACAGTGTTAGCCAAGGGTGGCCGGGGTGCCTGCAAGCCATCGCAGCAACTGTTATCCTGATTGAGGAGGCCTGAAAACTCACCCTTGGGCAGCACATCACCATGTATGTAACCCATGCAGTTCAAACTGTGCTCGAACAGAAGGGAGGCCACTGGCTGTCCCCCAGCAGAATGCTTAAATACCAGGTTGTGTTGTTGGAACAGGACGATGTTACCCTGAAAACAACATCTATTGTAAACCCAGACCAAATCCATGCACTCCTGCAGAGTATTTGGAAGCCAGAAGAAGTATCTATTATACATTGCAGAACTCATCAAAAGGGGAAAACAACTCCCGAGTTGGGAAATCATTTTGCTGACCAGGCAGCAAAAGGGGCTGCAGAAAAAGGCATCCTAGCAGTAATACCACAAAAAGAAATTTATTTGACAAAGTACACCCCAAAATATGATGAGAAAGACAATCAGCTAATTAAATCACTTAAAACTGAAATCAAGGAAGGTGGATGGGCTGTTACCCCTACAGGACAGGTTGTAATTCCACCACCACTCCTTAGAGAGATAGCTCTGCAGGAACATGAGGCTACTCACTGGGGAACAGAAAACCTTCTAAAACATCTAAAGAAGACAGTGATAGGGACAGGTATGACTGAAGTTGTGCAGTCCACAGTGAGTAGGTGTGAAATCTGTAAGCTAAACAACCCTAATACAACTAAGAGAGTAGTACTAGGAGTAACAAAGACTGGAGACCAACCCGGACATTACTGGCAAATAGATTTTGCTGAGTTACCACCCAGGGAGGGATATAAATACACACTTGTGTTGGTTGATACTTTCAGTGGATGGCCTGAGGCTTACCCCTGTCGTACTAACACAGCAAGGGAAGCGGTAAAAGCTTTGCTTAACCACATAATTCCAAGATTTGGGGTTCCTCTAGGAATGTCATCAGGTAGAGGAACACATTTTATCGCAACAGTAGTGAAAGAAGTATGTTGTATCCTGGGAATTGTCTGGGACTTACATACCCCCTACAGACCTCAGGCTAGTGGCAAAGTCGAGCGAATGAATGGCACTCTTAAAATGCAAATTGGCAAGATTTGTCAAGAAACATCTATGTCATGGGTTCCAGCTTTGCCTCTACCTCTGCTGAGGATTCATATCCAACCAAGGCGGAGAGATAATATAAGTCCATATGAAATATTGTATGGAAGACCATACCAAGCACCACACATACCAGGGGACATACACATGAGAGGGAAAGCTGATTTACAAAAATATTTGATTGCTCTAGGCTTTACTTTACAGAAGCTCCATAAAGTCATCAAGTTATCCAGACCCATAGGACTGGACACCCCTGCTCATCCATTCCAGCCAAGAGACTGGGTCTACATCAAGTGGTGGAACAGTGACCCCTCGCGAGCCAAGTGGAGAGGACCATACCAGGTCCTGCTGACTTTTCTCACCGCTGGCAAAGTTGCTGGCAAAGAACCCTGGTTTCACTGCTCCAGAGTTAAGAAAGCACCAGCTCCCGGAACAACTAGCAAATCAGAGCCCGACACAGACGAAGAGGATGTGGCATAGACTGTTTTTACTGTGTATTCTATCTGTACAACCGGTAACTATGACCCGAGTTTGGGATCAGAAATTACATGTGGCCCTAGTGATGCCAAAAACAGCATAAAATGACTGCTCAGAGACAGTTTTGAGTCTTTAAGCAGCAAAGGTTTTTATTTCGAGCAACATTGGGGTGCTAGCCAGATAGTGCTGGACAAACTAGCTCTGAAGTTCTCAGTGAAAAGTCAGGTAATTTATACAATTTTGGTGAGGGATTACAATATTTTACATGAATATTCATTACATCATCTAGTTATAATATTCATATCAGGCGGGGTTCAGGTGGAGCTTGAGGCGGAGTCATCCTTTTGGGTACATTCCTGGGGGTCATTCCGGCTTCTTCGGCCTCATGGGAGTTGTGTTCTTGTTCCTCCTCTTCATGAACTTTTCAACTTTTCCTGACTATGTGCAAAAGTCTTACTAAAAACCCCTTTACTCAGCTCTCCAACCCCCCGAATGTCCATCTTATCTAATTTATGACTACTAGGCTAACCTTTTTGTTATATTTCATTAGGATAGAGCATACCAAGGACAAACAGGCCTCTTGGAGCCTGATACCTTCTCTCCCTTAATTAATCTCATAACACATGTTTTCTGTCTCTGTCATTACAACCTAAATGCAGCATTCCTCAAAGTGGTATCTGTGAACCTCTTCTCAGAGCAGGATTTTAGCCTCTAAAAATCCTTGCTCTGTTTCACTAGTCCGGAATGTGTCTAAAATTCTTCGAAAAAATGAATGCTAGATGTACGCAAGTACCAACAATTGATGGTGAGGATAGCAACTGACCCCTAATTGGCATTTTACTAAATGGGACAAACTTTGGTAAGTCTATGGTAAAATTCCCAGGATCCTGGAAACCAGTTACAGAAGCTTATTATCCGGTGGCCCCAAGTAATGTAATTTCTAATCAGGATGTTGTTCCCTGCATGGTTGTTAATGCTACAGGAAAAATCATTCTTTCCCCCTACTGTGATAAGAACAAGTCCAAACAGGGGATAAACTCAGAAATTGTCACAGGGATGGCGCAGTTCCCCTTGAGATTAATTCCTCCCCAGGGTTCAGAGTGGTACTGGATCTGTGAAAAGGAGGCCTGGAAAGTTTCGCCCCTTGATAAAGATCGGGCCTGCGCCCTAGGGGCAGTAATCCTGAATATAACGATTCTCGACCAAATTGATGAGCAAGAGTGGGAAAGAACTTATCCAAAAAGAGTAAAAAGAACTAACAATCCTCTTGTTGAGCAACCTACGCTTTTTCACAGCATAGTCAGAGCCTTGGTCCCATCTCTAGGAGTAAGTGAATTAGAAAAAGCAATTGTTAACATTTCGGCTGTTGTGGAAAACATTCAGGATCATACTTCAGATGCAATTGAAACCTTAAAAGAACAATTCCAGAGTTTGTCTCACGTAGTAATACAAAACCGAATGGCACTCAATTTCTTGCTAGCCTCATAGGGAGGTGTGTGTAAAATCATCAACACCAGTTGCTGCTCTTACACAGACCAGACTGGTAGAATTAATAATGATTTGGCTGCAATTCGAAACCAAACCAAAATTCTGCATCAGATATCTCTGGATGATGTCTCACTGGATTTTGGAGATGTCTTCCATAAACTCACTTCATGGTTGCCGAATTGAACTTGGATGAAACAACTGCTCTAGTGTGTCCTAGTTTGAGACCTCTAAAATCCAATTCCCAAGTCCAAGCCCCCCTCCCACATCTCAACCCAGTGTGAGATCGGTTTTCCAGACACTACACAAGACTCAATATGGGGGGAAAGGGAATTATATTACAATCACTGTACAAATAAATATTACAATACATCATATACATAATCTTAACTATCTCTCCTATGATAAATCAGTATTTACAATGGATCAATCTCTTCTCCCTCCAATAGAAGTCCAGAAGGGAGAAGGAAAGATCCTTTCCACTCTCAGAGCAGCAACCTCTCTTCTTCCATGCAGCAGCTGTAACTGGATTGTTGTAGCTGGATCTCTTTCCAATACACACAAGGGGGGTCTCCTCTACCCCTCTCGGCTCTTCGACTCCAATCAAAGGTCTCTCTCTCTTCTGTGGGCTGCATAGCAGGGGCAGAACTCACTTCACTGCATCATATCATGGGGTGTAAGACCCCCATGAAGGTCCCTTCCTCAGGGGATTCAAGCTCCCTTGAGTCAGAACGTCTCGGGCAACTTTCAGTTGTAAACCTTTGCCTCAACCGTTCTATCAGAGCTCCTGTGCTCTGTCTCAGCTGCTGCCAACTTGGTAGCAGCAGCGGGGGGAGGGGCCAAGGTCACCCCCTCCACATTCCGTCTGACTGTCCCAGTCCAGCTCCGGGACATCTGAGCTTCTTAGTTCCTCTCTCTCTCTGGTGCATGCTGCACTCCAAGACTCCTCTCAAATAGGAGTCCATCTCCTCCTCCTCTCTAGGAGGTCTCAGAGGGGTTTGGGGAGTTTGTTTCAGTTCTTACCCCAAACTCTCTCTCTCTCTGTAGAGCTTAGTTCTGCTCTGTCTCCATCAGACATCTCTCTGTGTCTCTCCTCCTTGGCTGCAATGCCGGCTTTGCTGCTTCCTCTTATCTCTTTTGGCTTTTTGCCACTGTTCTCCGGTCAGTGCTGTTTCTGCCACTGCTTTTCAGTCCTCTGCTGCCCACTCAGTGGAAAAACTTCCCCAGCTCTTAGATACAGATACCTGACCCAGTTTAATACTGTTCCAAGTTCCTGCAGCCCCATCTGGGGGGTTGGGGGGCTGTGGCCCCCCAGGGGGGCTCCTGCCCCTTCTCCTAGTGGCTTTAGAACATGGCTACTCTCTCCAACAACAACAACTACATCCTTCTTTTCCGGTTTGGTTGTGATATGTTTATATTTTGCAGGAGCACTCATTGGCTCAACCCCAAGGGATACCACCCCCTTGGGGTTACCATTTTTTTAACGCCAAGGGGAAAACTTTTTTCCCCCCCACCACATAGTGATATACATACTTAGTGTTTGTATAATAGCTTACTGCATATACCAATGTGCAGTCTGGATCAGTCCATGGCAAATGCTGGGACTGTGTTTCCACCCCTGAGGCAGTCGGTTCCAGGTGTACTGCACACCTCTCCAAGTGAAAGCAAATTGTGACCTGCACTCCGCTGCCAAAGGAATGGAGAAAAAGGCATTGGCAATGTCAGTGGTGGCATACCACTTGGCTGTCTTGGACTCCAGCTCGTACTGGAACTCCAGCATGTCCGACACAGCAGCACTCAGGGGTGGTGTGACTTCATTGAGTCCACGGTAATCCACCGTCAACCTCCACTCTCTGCTGGATTTACGCACCGGCCATATAGGGCTATTAAAGGGTGAGCGAGTCTTGCTGACCACCCCCTGGGTCTCCAGGTCACGGATCATCTTATGTATAGGGGTCACAGAGTCTCGGTCGGAGCGGTATTGCCGATGGTGCACTGTTGCTGTGGCTATTGGTACCAATTGTTCTTCAACCTTCAGCAGTCCCACAGCAGAGGGGTCCTCTGAGAGACCAGGCAAGGTGTTCAACTGTCTAATTTCCTCTGTCTCCACAGTAGCTATGCCAAAAGCCCAACAAAATCCTTTTGGGTCTTTGAAATACCCACTCCTCAGGTAATCTATGCCAAGGATACACAGGGCCTCTGGACCAGTCATGATGGGGTGTCTGTGCCATTCCTTCCCAGTCAGGTTCACTTCAGCTTCCAGTACAGTCAGCTGTTGGGATCCCCCTGTTACCCCAGAAATGGAGATGGATTCTGTCCCTACATATCTTGATGGCATTAAAGTACATTGTGCGCCGGTGTCCACTAAGGCCTTATATCTTTGTGGTTCTGATGTGCCAGGCCACCGAATCCACACTGTCCAATAGACTCGATTGTCCCTCTCCTCTACCTGGCTAGAGGCAGGGTACCCCTAGTCCTGGTCATGGTACTCATTGTGCTCTTCTTGTGAGTACGACCTGGAGGTCCCTTCAAGAGGATCAGACGTATCATCATTCCTGTACCGTCTGGAGTCTTGCCCACGAGAGACTGGAGCAGCATTTACCCTTGAAGAGTTCCTTGTGGCACTTGTCCCTCTTTTCAGTTCACGTACCCGGGCTGCTAAGGAAGAGGTGGGTTTCCCATCCCACTTCCTCATATCTTCTCCATGCTCATGGAGGTAAAACCATAGATTGCCACGTGGAGTGTGCCCTCTCTCCTTAGCTGGGGGACGCTGGCTCCTAATAGCAGAGACTCTTGTTTGTCCTGGTGCGATATGGAAGATCCCTTCCTTAATTTCTTCTCTTAGCTTCTGGTGTCCCTCTTCAATCTTCTATTCCAGGCTTCGGACATGTTCAGTTAGTTTGGTGTCCACAGATGAGACGTGGGCTCGTAATGGGGCGGTGACTGTGTCTTCATAAATCCTGAGTTTACTAACCAATGCGCCCACCTTGTCCTCTCCCTCCCTCCATTGCAGCGTTGCTAGGTAGCGGGAATACATTTCTGGCCCGAGTCGTGCAAACTTTAACCACATCTGGGATGTGCACTGTACACCATCTGGACTTTTAGGGAATCTTTCATCCTCTGAAAAGATTATCTTCAGTACAGCTAATTCTCTTAAGCACCGGATACCTTGTTCCATTGTGTTCCGCTGTCCTTGCTGTACGTGGAGGTCCTCCTTACAAAGGTATCTCTCCCTCACACTGGACAACAGTTGCCACCAGAGGCTGAGAGTTTCCTGCCTCCTTCCAATCCCCTGATCAATGACTATATCTCGAGACAGGGATCCCAGCTGTCTGGCTTCAGTCCCATCTGGAATTGTATCATTAGCTGCGGCATCCCAGATTCGGAGCAGCCAGGTCAGAATGGACTCATTCGCCTGTCATGTGAACTCTCTCCGGAGCTCATGTAGCTCACCCAGGGATAGGGACCGAGTGATTATTTCTGGCTCTGTCTCCTCCGGTGGATGTGAAGGTCCTGCCTCTTCGTCATCATTTGCTATACGGACTGATTTAGTCTTTGATTTCCTTTTCTGGACAGGGGCGACTGCTATTGGTTTCGGTTGTTCTTCTGACTCCTCGATGGTTTGCGTGGACACGGTGCCGGTTGGTTTATTTCTTTCTCCCTCTGACTCAGTTGTGGTTTGGGTGGATGTGGTGCCTGTGGATTTGCTCCTTCTCTCCTCCCCCTGACAGTGCTGTACCATGTCAAGTAGTGTCCGGTAGGCAGTGGCCAGGGCCCAGCAGGTTGCTGTGAGCTGGCCATCTCTGGAACTGCCAGAGCATTTTCCCTTCACCACTCTTATCATGCTAACAGGATCCTGCAGTTGTTCAGGGGTGAATTTCCAGATCATTGGAGGAGAAAACTTCTCCAAATACTGGCCGATGTCCTCCCACTTCCCGTGCTACTCAGCATTATCCACTCCCAGGGCAGGTGTCCAAACAACCTCCCTAGAAGTCCCTGTTCTGACCCTAAACATGGTGTAGACAGTACAGAACAGACAAAGCAACACTAACAATAACATTATGCTATCCTTAACATCAAAAGGGAACTCAATATTTTCAAAAACTGTTGTAGCAGGTCTGAAGGGGAAGAAGGAGGTGAGAGGCTGGAAACAACCATTCACCCCTGTTCCCCCAAAGGGCTGGGTGCGATTTTTAATGAGGCCCCAGAGGTAGCAACCCAAACCAGGACATGCAAACAGGACTGAATACACATTTACAATGAAACTCATTGCTTCTGATGTTATGATGACATAAATATAGTATACTAATAAAGCAATTTGGATCCCTCTCCCTGGTTTTAAAGAGAGCATCAAAACAGGCAAATAGTTCCCCATCTGTGGAAATATGAACATGCTCAGATACAACATCCACGTGAATGCATCAAACAACATGGTGATCAGGGAGTTTCTATATCCAAATAGACAAATGCTTAAAATGAAATTGTGATTCTGACTTCTCGCTCTCTGCCCGACGTTGGGCGCCAAAAATGTGCTGGTTTAAAAGTTAACCAGCAGGGGAAACCAACCCAACTCAAAAGAGAGATTACAAATCAGAATAACAATTTGATAAAATAATACAATAAGTATGACCACACGGACAAGCAACCGGCCCTAACCCACAAAGCCCAAATGTACAACCCAGCACCCCAGGGCACAAACAAAACGGTGCTCCCTGCCCCCCCCCGAGTCCAAAGCAAAGGGAGAGGGGAAAAACCTGCTGGTGGGAGAGTTGCTGCAGTCCGGCCAAAGTGGTGATTGCAGTTCAGTTGAGGGTGGTGGTCTCAGTCCGGCTGAGGGCGGTGAGTTGCAGTCTGGTTGAGAGCGGTGAATTGCAGTCCTCCTCTGGATCCCACGAGAGGTGGAAAGGTTCTGAAACTCCAGGTTTATATATTCTCCAGCTCAGGTAGCAATGCTTAGCCCCTCCCTCAGAGCGGGAAATTCCATAAAAGGATGTTCAGTCCTTCCCTCAGAGTGGGGAATTCCATAAAAGGGTGTGAGGGTACTCAGTCAGGGAATTCCACAAAAGGGCATGAGGACAGGAGCATGGGGGGAGGGGGACCACCTCGCAGGCCTCTACTGACAACAGTTTCTGGGAAATGGTATGGAGGGCTATAGAATACACAGTTTTGGGCTACACCCATCCAATGATGAATCGGTCCCAGTTGTTCTAACTAGGACAGTAAACAGCATTTTAAAATAGTGAGAAGTAAACACTTGGTTCCCCCCCCCCCCCCCCAGCATTTCTACCCTTCCCCCCAGCAACACAAAAGAACTTTTTAAAGTAGTAGATAACTTGCCAATTAATAAGGCTGTTTTTTTGTGACTTAGAGAGCTAAATATAGCAGTCAACAGCTGTATGCCTGTTGTGCTTTGCAGCGTTACCTTTGTGTTGCTAGCTGTGTTGGTGAGTTGTTTGTAATGTCCCAGCTGAAATTCCCACAGCACAAAACCGAGCATAGCCAAAATATGCACTGTCCGTTTCAGCACCGGTAGTTTCGTTTTCGTGACAGTCTTGGTTCGGGCAAGTACATGTTCCATGCACTTTCCCAGATCATACTCTCCTCTTCGGGTTGGAGTAGTAGCCGCAACCATATCGATCGCATCTCTTTTGTTGCAGAATTTGAAGCTGCCTGTCTCTCCGTTGACTGTCCTGTCTCTCCGAGCCTGAACTGCCACAGCTCAGCTAGGATTTCTGGAGAGTTAAGTTCTCTTCTTCCTCCTCTATCAGGTTGTCTCTGGCACAGGACCTGCTCTGAGTTTGGCGGGGGCTGTGTTTTGTTGCTTGTTGGTTGCATAACCAGTGGGGGCGGGAAAGGCACCTCCACTTTCGCCCCGTGGCAGCAGCGAGATGACTGTGTCCCTGCTACCGCGTGGCCGCAGTGCAGTCAAAGGGAGCCAGCGGACTCCCCCGGCCCCCGTGACAGCAGCCCGTCCGCTGCCCCCCCACTGCAGCCCCAGCAGCGCCGGCAGCATGCACCCCCGGCGGCCACCGGGAAACCGGTGGCGTACCATGCCAGCCCGTGCTGCCCAGCTCGGCACAGTCCGTGAGCGGCGCCACCGCCGCTCCGTTTCCTCCTAGCCCCTTGCCCGCCATGAACAGCGCCGTGAATGGCGCCACCGCTGCCGTTCCATCCAGCAGCGGCGTGTTCGCTGCCGCAAGTCCAACAGCGCCGACGCACGCAGCGTGCAACCCTGTTACTGCATAACCGGCGGTGCCAGGTGCAGCCAGAGCATCAGTAGTCACGAACGGGGTGGCACCGAGGCAGGCGAACGCTGTGACCGAAGTCCCAGCTGCCAACCCCGTGCTATTTTTCCCCATGCCACATGTCACTGCGGCACCCGGGGGGGGGGTGGCTCCCCCACGAACCTGGTCGCTGGCCGCGCAGCCACCGCTCCGGCGGTGGCGGTCCCGGTGAGTATCAACATGGGTGGCTGCACAGCCGCCGCAGCCATCCCAGTAGCCTCACGTCATCCAGTGCGTGGCTCCATGGCGACTCCAGCCGACGGCAGCCCCGCCGACGCAGTGGCCGGGGCCACCACGGCGGGAAACCCACCGGTTGCGAGCGTGGGGGGGGGACACCAGCAAACACAGCACATGGCTGCACCGTGAACCCAGCGCCATACATCTCTGCACCACACACTGCCGCCACACCGACCTCCTCCTGGGCTCCACCCCCTCCCCTTGGGGTACACCTCCCACACCATCATTGCCGCACCACGCGGTCGGGGGGGGGTTGGGGCTACAGGGGGCCCAGGGGGAAAGAAGTCCATTGTCTCGACTGTGTTTGCTTTCTTGTAGTGTACGTTTAAGGCTATCATAATTTCTTTCCATGCGGCCAAGTTCTTGAGAGCATCCATATTTCCTTCACTGGCTTTTTCAATTAGTCTGCTCCCTATTTTTCTTCGAGATAATACTTGGTGAGTTCCAGTTAAAGGGAATTGAGGTTCATGCATGGAAATCTATAGCGTGGGGTACCTTTACATGATAAAGAAGGATACATGCTCTTCTGAGGTGGAGAACAAAGAGGTTATTTGAATTCGGCGCTTTCCTTTATACTCTAGAACCATGTGACCTCCTTAACCAATAGGGTTGTCTATTTCGGCGCATGCTCCCTTAGGTTTCTCTGCCCTGGTACGTCCCCTGTACCTTGGACACGCCTCCTACATAACCCCCCTCTCAATTATTTAAGAAGGTCACAAAACCAGTGCAAAAACAACAGTGCAAACAATCAGAATCAGTACATTGTAAACTACCAAAGCTTGCAATGACCCAGCACATCGCTTGCTCTGGCCTCATACTTCTATTGTAAACCTTTTAAAACTTTCTTATTTTCCTAAAGGGTAGTGCAACTTGGAGAAATAACTTTATTAAATTAAAGGTCTTAGCCCAACCATGCATAGACTTATAACCTTTATTAATCTGAGGGTTTTGAATATCTGGGGAGTTCAACTTTATTTAAGAAACAGGTTAAGCTTAGCAAAACTAAATTCTCTTAAAGTGACCTTGTGGCGGAGGCAGTGTTATCTTGTGAGGTGTTTTTGTGTTCAATACACTTGTCCAGTCAAACAACTCTCTTGTTCATTCACTCTCTCATTCATTGACGACCGTCATTCATTCATCTCACACGCATTCACAGATTTTTTACAGACTGCTTTTTGCCACATTGGTCATCCCTGAATGGGGCTGCTGGGAGCCTTTCCCATGCTCCGGGGGTGGGACCCCCTGCTGGGGGGGCTTCCCGTGCCTCGTGACCGGGTCCCCCGGGCTGCCGGGAGCCTTTCCCGCGCTGCGCGGTTGTGCCCCTGGGCGCGGTCATTGCAGGAGAAAGGAGAGACAAGAGGAGCCTTGCCGGCAGGTACTGCACCTCCATGAAAGAGGAGAAGGAAGTTTCGGAGCACACAGAGGTTTGGCATTCCAGGTTTGGAGGGGGAGGGGTGGGGGGGGGGGCGGATTAGGGTAGTGTGTCAAGCGGGTCATGGGGGTCCGCCGACCAGCAGGAGGGAGAGCGGCACAATCCCGTATGAAATGTCGCAGGTGAGTAGTGTGCCTGAAGATATGTGGAAACACAGTGGGGAAGGATAAGGTCAGGGTGGATAGTGGGTTCTTTTAGAATAATGGGGGTCCCCGCCAGGCTGGGGTCAATGAAAGGCACCTCCGCCTGGATGGGTACTGGGGTCAGAATGCTTGCTTTGTTTGTTCTGTCTGTCTGTTTTTGGTTCTCCTGTGGCTGCTGCCCAGGTTCGGCATGTTCTGGATATACTTGCTTTGCTCTGTTACATCCTGAAATGGTGGACAGGACAAAGGGTTGTCCATGGGTACCTCCTTCAGTTCCTTTATAGGTAGGTGATAATAAAGCAGGAAATAAAAAACTTGCCCAAAGCGTTCTAATAGGAACATAGTCTCTGTCCCCTGTGTGGTTGCGAGCTATATGGTACATGCCTCCAACAGGGTCGCCCATGCCAGACAGATCAAAATCGTAGGACCAGATTTAATACATTCTTGGGCAGGATGAGTTCATTAGCCTCCTGGCAGTCATCCTAGGAGAAGGACAACTCCAATCCCAAACCCGGGCAGATGGAACTCGCTTAGCCCTGTAAGGCCATCCATCTAAGAGAAGGTCACTCTAATCAAACCTACGTCCTGAGGACCTCACTACCACCGTCCAAGCTCACTCGGCCCTGGCAGATGAACCTTAGGATTAAAGGGTGGGTTCAGTTCCACGCACACTGTGTCTCACCTAAAAAATCCATTGCGCAGGCTTGAAGGCTTTACCCACATGCAAAAAGTCCTGTAGTGATGGGCGAGGGTCGAAACAGCAGGTGAAAGGTGCACTGGGAGCCGCAGACCCAACCCTGCATGCAGGCGGTTCAGGATATTGGTCATTTGAGACGGACCGGAGATGACGGTCTCTTGGGGCAGCACCCTGAACGACCAAGCAGTCTTTTCAAGGACAGCACTGCTTGCTCCACTCGGAGAGGGGCCTAGAAAAGGTGGCCTAAACAAAGCTCATCTCCACTTTCACCCGGTTGGTTAACCGCAGACCAACGGGCATCTTCTTCCAATGCGGTCGCATAAAGATCAAAAGACAAAGGCATGCACCTGCCTCCAAAGGTGTACCTAAATTAACTCTAGCATGTTGGAACATCAGAACCCTGCTCGATTCTGCGGATAGCGGACGTCCTGAGCGCCGGTCTGTCCTAATTGCCCATCAGCTGGCTCGTCTCAACATCGACATTGCCACTCTCAGTGAAGTTCGCCTCCATGAAGAAGGCAGCCTCAGAGAACATGGTGCCGGTTACATACTCTTTTGGTCAGGGAAGTCCAGAACCGAAAAACACCTCTCAGGAGTCTGCTTCATGATCAAAAACTCCATTGTTCCTAAAGTCGAAAATCTGCCAACAGGTCACTCTGACCGCATTATCTCCCTACGCCTTCCACTAAACAACAAGCAACATGTTGTCATCTTTAGTATATATGCCCCAACTCTCCAAGCTGACCCTGCTGAAAAAGATAAATTTTACACTGACCTGCACCTCCTTACCCAAAAGGTTACTGCAGACAATAAGATCATTATCCTTGGTGATTTCAACACCAGAGTAGGCAAGAATTTTGAAACCTGGAAAGGAGTATTAGGTAAGCATGGTGTTGGAAACTGCAACGATAATGGTCGACTTCTGCTAGAATTCTGTGCTGAGCAACAACTCACCATCACTAATACTATCTTTCAGCAGAAAGATAGTCTGAAGACAACCTGGATGCACCCCCGTTCTAAGCATTGGCACCTCATTGATTATGTCTTGGTGCAACAGAGAGATGCCCGCGATGTCCACCATACCCGCGTGATGCCCAGAGCAGAATGCCAAACAGACCATCGGCTTGTGCGCTGTAAACTCAATTTCAAGCTCAAATTCAAACCAAAAAGGGGCAGCATCCCAAGGAGAAGACTCCAAGTTAACAATCTCCAATCAGTCACAGTAAGAGACAGTTTCCAGGCAAACCTTCAAACTAGGCTCGAAAACATTCCCACAGCTTCTGCAGATTCCTCTCCTGAAACAATCTGGCACCATATTAAAAACAGCATCCTGCAATCCTGTGAAGAATCCTTAGGGTTCTCCCTCAAGAGGAACAAGGACTGGTTTGACGAAAACAACCAAGAAATCCAAGACTTGTTGAGGAAGAAGGGAACCGCCCACCAAGCACACCTTGCACTGCCATCCTGTCATGCAAGAAAAATAGCCTTTCGTCTCGCATGCAGCAAGCTCCAACAGAAACTCTGTGACATCCAGAACAAGTGGTGGATCGATCTAGCTGAAAAAACTCAATTATGCACAGATACAGGTGATCACAAAGGTTTCTATGAGGTCTTGAAAACAGCATACGGGCCTACATACCAGGTACAAAGCCCTCTACTCAACACTGATGGTCAAACCCTTCTAACAGATAAAACCTCCATTCTGAATCGATGGTCTGAACACTTTCGGACTCTTTTCAGTACCAACCGTGTAGTCCAAGATTCAGCAATTCAGTCCATCACACAACAATCAGTAAAGTATGAATTGGATACTGCCCTCACTTTAGGAGAAACCCTCAAGGCCATACAGCAGGTGAAAATCAGCAAGGCAGCTGGGGTTGATGGAATTCCACCTGAAGTCTGGAAACATGGGGGTCTTGCACTCCACACCAAATTTCACGAGTTTGTGGTGCGCTGTTGGGAGCTCGGTGAACTACCATCAGACCTTCGTGATGCAGTCATCATCACTTTGTATAAGAAAGGTATTAAATCAGATTGCTCAAACTATCGTGGTATTACTCTGCTCTCCATTGCTGGCAAAATCCTGGCAAGAATACTCTTGAACAGACTAATACCCACTATAGCAGAAGGAATTCTACCTGAAAGTCAGTGTGGTTTCAGAGCCAACAGGAGCACCACAGACATGGTATTTGTCCTCAGACAACTGCAAGAGAAGTGTAGGGAACAGAACAAAGGTCTCTATGTCGACCTCACCAAGGCTTTTGATACTGTGAGCAGAAAAGGTCTGTGGCAGATTTTGGAACGTTTAGGTTGTCCCCCCAAGTTCCTTAAAATGATCATCTCACTCCATGAGGATCAGCACGGCCAAGTCAGATATGGCAACACACTTTCTGAGCCCTTTTTAATTAAGAATGGTGTGAAACAAGGCTGCGTTCTCACTCCAACCCTATTCACCGTCTTCTTTAGCATGATGCTCCCAAGGGCCACAGCAGACCTCGATGATCAGGACGGTATCTACATTCGATACCATACTGATGGAAGTCTATTCAATCTAAGGCGACCGAAGGCCCACACCAAGACCTTAAACCATCTTGTCCGGGAGCTGCTTTATACTGATGACGCCGCCCTTGTTACCCACACAGAAGCAGTCCTGCAGCGTTTAACATCGTGCTTTGCAGATGCTGCTGAGCTCTTTGGGTTGGAAGTCAGCTTAAAGAAGACAGAGGTCCTCCATCAACCTGCACCTCAGGAAGTCCCCCATCATCCCCACATCACCATTGGCCAATCAGAGCTCAAATCAGTCCAGCAGTTTAATTACCTTGGTAGCCTCATCTCCTCAGATGGTAAGATCGACGGAGAGATAGACAACAGGTTAGCTAAGGCATATAGTGCTTTTGGAAAACTCCACAAAAGGGTATGGCGTAATAAACACTTGAAGAAAAGCACCAAGATCAGTGTTTACAAAGCCATAGTGTTGTCTACTCTCTTATATGGTTCCGAATCATGGGTCATCTACCACCACCACATGCGTCTCCTAGAACACTTCCATCAACGCTGCCTCCCTACAATCCTAAATATCCGCTGGTCAGATTATGTGACCAATACATCTGTACTAGAGCAAGCAGCTGTCACAAGTATTGAGACCATGTTACTGAGAACGCAGTTGCGATGGGCAGGGCACGTCTCAAGGATGAAGGACCACCGCCTCCCTAAGATCCTGCTCTATGGTGAACTTACCACTGGCTACCGCATGAGAGGAACCCCGAAGAAAAGATACAAGGACTCCCTGAAACAACATCTCAGCCTTGGTCTTATTGATCACCATAACTGGTCTACTCTGGCCTCAAATCGGGAGGCCTGGAGACACGCCATCTATAACGCAACTGTCTCCTTCAAGAACACATGCAGGATCACTCTTGAGGAAAAAAGGCAACGCAGAAAGAGTCGTGTCTTGCAGAATACACCATCTAAGGAGTCTTTCTGCTGTGCCTTTTGCAATCGGATATGTCTGTCACGTATTGGCCTCATAAGCCACCAGCGTGCCTGTAGCAAATGTGGATAGTGCCTTCCCAAATCTTCGTTCGTGAAGCCTAGCCATGACTGACATCCCTGAATGTAAACCTGAAACATAAACATAACTCTTTTATAACTTCTACGTTACTCTGGTTCTTGCTGCTGTGGTTGTGTACCTAAGTAGGACCTTACACACCTTGAAGGAATCCACTTAAGTTCTTTTCCTGCAGCCACAGAGGCATAGCCTCTCCCCGAAGTCATGAGATCTAGTGGTCCCGTCCACTGTCCCGTAACCAAGTTTCTTACTATGACTGGTGGTTTGGGAGGGGCAAGAGCCTGAGACCTGTACTGCTTTTCATACCTGCTTCTTTCCAGCACTGTCACAATTTTTAAAAAATTGATAACATACATAACTTTTTACAGATATTCTTGCGGGCTACACAGATTCCCCCCTTTTTTTGTTGTTTATCTAACATGTGTTTCAGTGTGTGATGTGCCCTTTCAATAATTGTTTGTACAGTTGGTGAGCGTGAGATACCTGTGACATGTGAAATTTCCCTATTTGATAGGAAGTAAAGCTGTTTTATTGTTAGTTTTTATTTGATTTGGGGTACTCAGGGTTGCTAAGCAACTAAACCAGTGTGTTTTTACACTCTTGGCCTTTTCTTGCCTTTTCAATAATTGCTTGTCCAGTTATGTATTGGGAATGTGTATCTACATGTACATATTTTAATGTGTCAAATTTGGAGATGTGTGTAATATCTGTTTGTCAAATCTTATTTGCCATTAACCCTCTGGGGTTGATGCCTTTCTGAGATGGCATGGGTGTGATTTTCTGACAGTTTGGGCATGACATTATGATGTCTCGAGCTTGATTGAGTGTTATTTGGAATTGTCTCTTTAGAGAATGTGCATTTTGATGGAAAAATGAGTGAGACAACTTTGCTTGCTCTAAGACTCTAGGTATGGTGTTAAACATAGCTGCTTTATCAATTTCTCAGTTTCCGTCAGCTATCGACCCTGGCATGTCAGTGTGTGACTTTGCATTATATAGAAATCAAACCTTCTATGAATCACAAGAAACCAAACAGAACGCATTTCAAACAACAGGTGTGGGTTGGAGACATCTCGAAGAAACGAACTCTCGAGACGAGACACCAGCCCTGCAGCATAACAGGAATCAGTTACAATATTAATAGGTTGTTCAGAAAACTTCCCCAAGGCAATGCAAATGGTAGCCAGTTCCAGAACCTGTACAGAACCTTGGTTCATGGTCTGTACTTCTCGTTCCCATTGTCCTGTGTCAGGATTTACCCAAGTCCTTGCAGCCTTTCGTGTTTTTCCAGATGCATCTGTGAAGGCCCTGAGGCCTTTCACTGGTTCATGTTTGCATCTGGTTGTGACCTTTAAAGGTAAACTACCGATTTCTGCCCACAATCTGTGTTTAGGGAGATGGATTGAAATGTCACCATCAAAACTTGCTAGGGCAGCTTGGAATCTTGCGTCCTCAGCTAGCATCCAATCCAAGTTGTCCTTTGTAGCTGGAACGTAGATGATGGCAGGATCCCTTCTGTCTAGTTCCTGCAGTCATCCTCTGCCTTTAATGACAAGCTTAGCAAACATCTCATTAGCAGTCTACACAGTTTTAGGTGGTGTATGGGGCAGAAACAGCCACTTAGAATTTGCAGTGGGTCTTTGTCAGTCTGATCCCACTGAAACAAAACTGCAAGCGGCTAGTACCTGCCAGAAACTAGGGCTAGGCAGATTTGCAGTTCAGGATTTCTCCATTGCCCTGTCTACTTTCTATTGCCTTGGCACAAATATCTAACACCTGCCTTGCCTCTGTTGTCAGAGACCTGTTAGACATTAGGCTGGAGTCCCCCTTTAGCAGCTCAAATAGAGGGTATAGCTCCTCTGTGGTTATGCCTAAAATAGGCCTTAACCAGTTGATGGCCCCCAGGAAATTTTACAACTCGTGTAAAGTTTAAATGTTTTTTACCTCGAGCTGCAGTGGCTGTGGGGAAATTTCCTGCTGTGTGATCTTCCATCCAAGGTAAGTCCAGGGTTGAGATCGCTGGATTTTCTCTGGAGCAATCTGTAACCCTGCTTCTTGGACAGCTTTGGTTAGAACAGTAATAACAAATGGCAGTTCATTTTTAGTGGCCGTGGTTATTGATATGTTATCTACATGATGGTGTATGATAACTGTCTGATTTCTCGTCGGGCTGTTTTGCATCCCCTGAGGAAGGACAACCCAGCAGTAGCCTTGCATGGGCTGTGCATTGTTCAAGGTCGTGATGGAAAAGGTAAACCTTGGCGCATTCTCAGGGTGCAGAAAGATGGTAAAGAAACACTCCTTTAAACCAATTATCACTAGTGACCACTTTGCTGGAAGCATTGTAGGTGAGGGCAGTCCAAGCTGCGATGCCTCCGTAGGCTCTATGACTGCGCTTTTTACTGCTTTTAACATTTGCAGCATCCTCCACCCCTCACTTTTCTTGGGGGTGCAGAATACAAGGGTATTTTTGGGACTGGTTGTTGGCACACTGTGGGTTGCCTCAAGCTGCTTCCTCTCTTGCTCAGAAAAGCGGGTGGCAGAGAGGAGGATAGCGAGCAGCACGGCAGCAAGCAATGGCGTGGTCTCTGCCTCGCCCACGGCACCCTTGGTACAATTCAGCCCATTCTCTGCTGTTTGGGTATTTGTGGGATGTTGTTGCTAAGGGTCTCCAAGGGCAATCCCTTTGAAAGTGGTCAGTGTCACCACATCTGACACAACTTGCCCTATGTCTGGCCTCTTCTTGTATTCCTAGTTGGGCATTTAGGGTCGCAGCTAGAGAGGCAGACTGGTGCTCCACAGAGCCAACTCTTTGGTAGGGTCGAACTAGCTCAGCAATGCTGTAGCCTTCCCTTTCAGGAAGGGCTTGCAAAGCTCTTTTACAACCTGAGTTCGCCTTTTCAAAAGCCAATTGCCTATACAGCATCTCTCTGGCTTTATTGTACTCTACTTGCTTGTTTAAAGCAGATTGCAGCCGATCTAAGCATCGTGAATTTGGTTCAGTACAACCTTGTAACACTTTTGTGGGGGACAGATTGCTATCTTGGTTTGTAGTGGGAAGGTTTTTCATAGCTTTCAGGGCCTGTTTGGCTATTACTCTGTACATTTCCCGGGGATAGACTGATTGGGCATCTACTGTGCTGTAATCTCCCTCTCCAGTTAATTGGTTTGTTGTTATGCCTGTTTGGGTGTCAGTTGCATATTTAACACAATTCTCCCAAAAGTCAGATAACCAGACTGTATATTGGGTGCTATTAAGAACTAATTTCATTAGATTCTTCCAGTCATGTGGGGTGAAAAAATAGATGGAACTCAATGTCTCCAAATACTTGAAAGTATTGGTTAAGGACATGTCAGCACCTCTTACCAACTGCCTCAATTTCTCTGTAGCCTCATATGACAGAGGCTGAAATTGAGGGGGTTGATGTTGGCTAGTATCGATTGAGCATGCCTGAATATTTTTCAAACCTCCCACTCAAAATGCCTTGTCCCGACATTGCTCCCACTTGTTAACTGACCTTCCCCCATTTGCCTCCTCACTTCCTCCCGGTGGAACTATTCCTGGTCCCTCCTCCCCATTCCTCTTTGCCTCCCCCCCCGTGGCCCCAGTAAGCCCGGTTCCCTGTGGGGGGGTGGTGGTGGGTGGTGGAGGCGGCGAGGGGGCAGGGCTACCTCCTCCCTCGTGCCTATGGGTGGGGCGGGGCAGCGTTGGGGCCAGAAGAGACAGGTCAGTTTCCGGTCCATGTGGCAGGCAAGATGGTTGTGCCCAGTCCGAGACACATGGTCGCAGGTCATTTGCAGTGTGGGGGGGCAGGTATGCTGGGTTACCTCCCACATCACTGTAATAGAGCCCCCTGCACTGATCCCATGGGTTGGGATCCCGCATTTCAGGCTGTATTCCCTCCCAGTGACTTGTGTCCCCTTGGCTCTCGGCTCCCGATCTGAAGCTTAACTCACAACGGTTCCTTTCCCTCCCCCAGTACATCTCGTGCGTTTCTGTTACTATGCTTGGGGGTTGTGCTGCTGTTAGCAGTGTGAGCGGGGGGGGGGGGGGGGGGGGGTGGGATGTGGGTTAATTGTTTTGTTCCTCCGTGTGCCTTGTGCAGGGCAGACCTTATCATGGAGTAAACTGACACTATGTTGCAAGCTCCACGGTTGCCTGCTTAGATCCTTTGGTTTAGAATGTGCTCCAGTGTTTCCCATGTGTTTAAATGTAACACTTCTGTTAGTGGGAGTGTAGGGTGTACAGACCTAACAAATCTTATTAATTCTTGTAACTCTGCCTTTGTAGTTTGAATGTGGTAAGATTTTAGCAGTAGAGTTATGTTTTAATGTCTGGTGAGGTTTCCATGGAGACAAAGTTCCCCAGGTTTACCTTAGCTCCAGGCGACTGCAGGGACACGTGTGGAGGGAGTCCTTTGTTTGGCTACTTTTACTTTCGGTTTCTGGATCGGCTGGGTTCCCGCGGCTTGAGTGCGGCGGCACGGGCTACTCCTCCGCGGCGGCTGGGGCGGCGCGGGGCTGCTCCGACTGCGGCGGGGTTGTCCCTCGATGTGGCAGTGGCGACGGCGGGGGGGTTCCCCGCGCGGCGTGGTATCCGGGGGCAGGTCCCGTGGCGGCGACGGCGGGAAGCAGTGGGGGGGGGGTCCTAGCACCACTCCGGCGGCAAAGCGGCGGCAAAGCGGTGAAAAGCGGTGGAGGTTCCTTCGGGGTCTACAGTGCTCCTGGTGAGTCTTTCTGTGGCTTGGACGCCTTGTGTTGTTGTTAGAGGCAGGCAGGGACCGGCAGAAGGTGGCTCCGGGGTTCCCAGGGTTCGTTGGGCAGAGTAGGGGGTCTGGTTGCCGGCGGGGTAGCAGCGCAGCTTCGGTGAGTCCCGCGTGGCTTGTAAGCGTGGCGCGGGGGGCCGACAGGGGTGGCGGGCGCGGTGCAAGGTCTCTGCAGCAGCTGTTTTCACACACTCGGCTGAGCCGTGGCGGCGGAAGGGGGGGGGCACTGTTTCCCCACGGTTGCAGACTGCGGCACGCGCGGGGGGAAGGGCGACTGTGTGGCACATGGAGTCTTAGGGTCCGTCCGGGCGTCCGGGCGGCTTTAGCTGCCTTTGCTCGGATCTCCGTTGCTTTTTAACTGTGGAGTGCCCGGCGACAAAGCAGCTCCAAGCCCCCCTTGGCAGGGGTTGGGGGTTGCAGTGTTGATAACTCACTCAGCTTTGCTGTTTTCGCCACCTGCTTCTGCCTGCGTGGTCCTCGACTCCTCTCTTCACCGCCCACTGTTCCGTTTCTCCTTTTTCTTTTCTTCTTTCTTTTTTCTTCTGTGCACTTTTCCTAATATTTTTGAGCTCTCTAAATTTACTTTCTGTTTCTCAGACGCTGCTGAGACAACGATTTACAGACGTCTAGGTTTTTTTCGGTGAAAATTCCCATCTCCAAACAACTGAGACGATATCCGGAATTACCGAGTTTTCTACCTGATTCAGGATATGCTAAACTGACCTAATATAGGTTTTATGTCCCATGTTCGGGTGTGCCATTTATAGCGTGGGGTACCTTTATATGATAAAGAAGGATACACGCTCTTCTGAGGTAGAGAACAAAGAGGTTTATTTGAATTCGGCACTTTCCTTTATACTCTAGAACCATGTGACCTCCTTAACCAATAGGGTTGTCTATTTCGGCGCATGCTCCCTTAGGCTTCTCTGCCCTGGTACGTCCCCTGTACCTTGGACATGTCTCCTACAGAAATCCAATAAGTCCCATAATTTACTTTCTTCTATGTTTTTGTTCTGTTCTTGTAAAAAGTGGTTAATTGCTTCAGCTGTCTGTTTAATTTCCAGGGAAAACCTCCCCTCACGGGTTAACCACCCTCCCATCTTGCTAGGTTTTTTAGGTTACCTCTGTGTGCTAAAGCTGAAGTTTTCTTCTGTTGTCCTTTTTTCTTCCTTTTTTGTTCTGTTTTGCAGAGGTAACCCAGTGCACTGAATTCTTCCTTTTTCCTTTTGATTCTAGTGAGATGGAATACCCTCGGCAGGCATTCCACAGCCTAATGCTCCTGGTATCCAATGCCTGTTAAGAGCCCCAGAAAACTGGGCGCCATTAGAGGTGCTTGTTGTTCACAAACCCAGAACTGCACGTAGATGCACTCTGAATTAGCCTTTATTACAAAGAACACTGGTTTAAATATAGTGCTTAAATGTGTCATGATCTCTCAACCAATGACATTAAAGTATTTCATTGAGCATGCATGAGAGCCCAGAAAATTACAAGTCCCCAAATCCTTTGTTAGATTCTTCCTGAACCGTTACAAAGCTTCCCCTGTCCTGTGGAGCCAATGCCAGCTGGTTCCAGGACAGACTTCCTGCTGCTGGCCAAGGCAAAGCCAATTAGGAGTAATAGTAATGCCTCTGTGATAACATATTTAAGAACAGGAAAAAAATTCCAGCCAGGGAAGAGCGGAGTGAGAACATGGGAACAACAACGTAGACATCAAGGTCAGTGCAGAAGGAGGGGGAGGAGGTGCTCCAGGTGCCAGAACTGTGGCCCCTGCAGCCCATGGTGAAGACCATGGTGAAGCAGGCTGTCCCCCTGCAGCCCATGGAGGACCATCGGGGTGCAGAGACCCACCTGCAGCCCATGGAGGAACCCATGTTCGAGCAGGTGGATGCATGAAGGAGGCTGTGACCCCATGGGAGGCCCAGGATGGAGCAGGGTTCTGCCAGAGACCTGCAGCCCGTGGAGAGGGAAACCCATATGGAGCAGGTTTTTCCCGGGTAGGACTTGTGACCCCTGTGGGGGACCCACGCTGGTATAGCTCATTCATGAAGCATTGTGCCCCATGGAGGAGTGACCCACAGGACAGCAGTTTGTGAAGAACTGCTGCCCGAGGGATGGACTCACGCCAGAGAGGTCCATCAAGGACTGTCTCCCGTGGGAGGGACCCCACGGGAGCAGGGGAAGGACTCCTCTCCCTGAGCAGCGGCAGAAACATCAACTGACCGTAACCCCCATTCCCCGTCCCCCTGCACCACTGGGGGGGAGGAGAGAGAACATGGAAGGAAGGAGGGGTGGGGGGAATGTGTTTTTAAGACTGTTTTATTTCTTGCTCTTTGGCTCTTATCCTGTTAGTAATAAATATAAGTACTATCCCCACTTTGAGTCTGTTTTGCCTGTGAAGGTAATCAGTAAGTGACCTCTCCCAGCTGTTAGCTCATGAATCCTTAACTGGTTTTTTTTCCTCTCTCCTCTGTCCAGTTGCAGAGGGAGAGTGAGAGAGTAGCTTTAGTGGGTACCTGGTATCTGACCAGGGTCAACTCACTACACTGTGTGATATCTTCTGATCCAGGCCTTAAGGTGTTTTTCTACAATGCTACCTTGAAAAGAAGACTAAACATGCTAATGGAATTTTAGAGGGACTGATATGAAATGGGATAGTAGAACTGAGTATGTGTAAACATTATGCTACAGAGTAAGGGATATAATACAGCTACATTAAAATCTACATTCACTACACATCTACTTCTAAAATCTATAAAAATTTAAAAATCAAAAAAAATCTCTGAGGCATCAGGGTGTTAAGGAAAGCATGGTCTTGTTGCTATGTCTGTTATGTCTCCTCAGTGTGGTCTACACCATGTTTAGAGTTACAAAAGACATTTTTAGGAAGGTCATTCAGAAATCTGCCCCGAGGGTGGATCGTCATGAGTGGCAGTGACTGTGAGAGAAAATGGACCAGCTTTTGGAGGACTTATCTCCTCCAATGGTTTGGAAGTTCACCCCTGAACAACTACAGGACCCTGATAAAGTGACAGAATACTTGAAAAGAAAATACTGTGGCAGTTCCACAGAGGTGCAAAGTTATGCAACGTGCTGGGACCTGGCTAATATTTACCAGACACTGCTCGATACTACACAGCACCCTCAGGGGGAGGAGGAGGAAAGCAGACCAACAGGCACTGTAGCCACTCAAACTGAAGCTGAACCAGAGGAACAATCTGTGCTGGTAGCAGTTGCCCCTATACAGAAGAAGAGGGTATTTCAAGGACACAAAAGGGCATCTTTGAGCTTTTGGGATAGCTACTGTTGAGACAGATGAAATTAGACATCTGAATACCTTGCCTGGTCTCTCAGAGGACCCTTCTGCTGTGGGACTGCTGAGGGTTGAAGAACAGGTACTGCTGACTACCACGACAGTGCACCGTCAACAATACTGCATCAACTGGAACTCTGTTACCCTCATCCATGAGATGATTCATGAACTGGAGAACTAGGGAGTGGTCAGCAAGACTCGCTCATCCTTCAACAGCCCCAGTTGGCCCATGTGCAAGTCTTAATGGAGAATGGAGATTGACTGTGGACTATTGTGGCTTGAATGAAGTTACCCCATCGCTAAGTGCTGCTGTGCCAGACATGATGGAACTTCATTACAAACTGGATTCCAAGGCAGAAAAGTGGTGCCACCATGGACATTGCTAATGCATTTTTCTCCATTCCTTTAGCAACAGAGTGCAGACCACAGTTTGCCTTTACCTGGAGGGGTGTGCAGTACACCTGGAACCAACTGCCCCAGGGGTGGAAACAAAGCCCCACTATTTGCCATGGACTGATCCAGGCTGCACTGGAAAAGAGTGAGGCTCCAGAACACTTGCAGTCAGGGGACCTGCCCAGGAAATTCAGGAAAACAGGATATTGTTCATGCAGTACTGTGGCAGGAAATCTGCAGTATATGAGAAAACTGTGGTTTAAACATGTTTCAAAATGGCTTTTTGTAGTCTCTTTGCTAACTCATGCTTTCTTCTTCCCGACACCCCCTGTGAAGGACTATTGTCTCCCATGCAGGAATGTCCTGGGAAGATGTCCTAAGGTGTTCTCATTGGCCCCTTTTAACCCCTTCCTATTGGTTGTTAACCACTTCCTGCAACCTGTAATTGGTTACTCTGTGAATCCTCCTAAGCCTATAAATGTAACCCACCCCAACAATAAACTCTCTCTTGCCTCCTCTCTGCACCCTGTGTGCTGTCTCTGTGGCTGCCATGGGACCACGTGGGGAGGGGAGAGTACCTCTCCCCTCCAGGCTCAGGACCTGAAGAAACCCCTGGCGCTGGAGTCCCCCCCCATCCACTTAAGCCATCGGAAATGGTTCTTCAGATGGAAATGGAACTAGAACTGGACCACCCATGGGGGGGAAGACAGTACCTCTTAGGCCAGTCAGGACAGGACAAGATATGAATAATGTGCTCTATGCTGCAACCAGGGAGAATGGTCCTTCCTGGAGTCTCTAGCAAAGATCACCAGGGGAGACTGAAGGACTACCCGAGGGATTCTGGAGTTGGGGATACAAAGGATCTGTGGCCTGCTACACTACAACTGAAAAGGGGATACTGGCAGCTTATGAAGGGGTTCAAGTTACTTCATAAGTGGTTGGCACTGAAGCACAGCTCATCCTGGCATCCTGACTGCCAGTGCTGGGGTGGATGTTCAAAGCGAAAGTCCCTTCCACACATCATGCCACTGATACTTCATGGAGTAAGTGGGTCCCACTGATCACACAGCGAGCTCGAATAGGAAACTAACTGTCCTAGTTAGAACAGCTGGGACCGATTCATCATTGGATGGGTGTAGCCCAAAACTGTGTATTCTATAGCCCTCCATACCATTTCCCAGAAACTGTTGTCAGTAGAGGCCTGCGAGGTGGTCCCCCTCCCCCCATGCTCCTGTCCTCATGCCCTTTTGTGGAATTCCCTGACTGAGTACCCTCACACCCTTTTATGGAATTCCCCACTCTGAGGGAAGGACTGAACATCCTTTTATGGAATTTCCCGCTCTGAGGGAGGGGCTAAGCATTGCTGCCTGAGCTGGAGAATATATAAACCTGGAGTTTCAGAACCTTTCCACCTCTCGTGGGATCCAGAGGAGGACTGCAATTCACCGCTCTCAACCAGACTGCAACTCACCGCCCTCAGCCGGACTGAGACCACCACCCTCAACTGAACTGCAATCACCACTTTGGCCGGACTGCAGCAACTCTCCCACCAGCAGGTTTTTCCCCTCTCCCTTTGCTTTGGACTCGGGGGGGGGGCAGGGAGCACCGTTTTGTTTGTGCCCTGGGGTGCTGGGTTGTACATTTGGGCTTTGTGGGTTAGGGCCGGTTGCTTGTCCGTGTGGTCATACTTATTGTATTATTTTATCAAATTGTTATTCTGATTTGTAATCTCTCTTTTGAGTTGGGTTGGTTTCCCCTGCTGGTTAACTTTTAAACCAGCACATTTTTGGCGCCCAACGTCGGGCAGAGAGCGAGAAGTCAGAATCACAATTTCATTTTAAGCATTTGTCTATTTGGATATAGAAACTCCCTGATCACCATGTTGTTTGATGCATTCACGTGGATGTTGTATCTGAGCATGTTCATATTTCCACAGATGGGGAACTATTTGCCTGTTTTGATGCTCTCTTTAAAACCAGGGAGAGGGATCCAAATTGCTTTATTAGTATACTATATTTATGTCATCATAACATCAGAAGCAATGAGTTTCATTGTAAATGTGTATTCAGTCCTGTTTGCATGTCCTGGTTTGGGTTGCTACCTCTGGGGCCTCATTAAAAATCGCACCCAGCCCTTTGGGGGAACAGGGGGGAATGGTTGTTTCCAGCCTCTCACCTCCTTCTTCCCCTTCAGACCTGCTACAACAGTTTTTGAAAATATTGAGTTCCCTTTTGATGTTAAGGATAGCATAATGTTATTGTTAGTGTTGCTTTGTCTGTTCTGTACTGTCTACACCATGTTTAGGGTCAGAACAGGGACTTCTAGGGAGGTTGTTTGGACACCTGCCCTGGGAGTGGATAATGCTGAGTAGCACGGGAAGTGGGAGGACATCGGCCAGTATTTGGAGAAGTTTTCTCCTCCAATGATCTGGAAATTCACCCCTGAACAACTGCAGGATCCTGTTAGCATGATAAGAGTGGTGAAGGGAAAATGCTCTGGCAGTTCCAGAGATGGCCAGCTCACAGCAACCTGCTGGGCCCTGGCCACTGCCTACCGGACACTACTTGACATGGTACAGCACTGTCAGGGGGAGGAGAGAAGGAGCAAATCCACAGGCACCACATCCACCCAAACCACAACTGAGTCAGAGGGAGAAAGAAATAAACCAACCGGCACCGTGTCCACGCAAACCATCGAGGAGTCAGAAGAACAACCGAAACCAATAGCAGTCGCCCCTGTCCAGAAAAGGAAATCAAAGACTAAATCAGTCCGTATAGCAAATGATGACGAAGAGGCAGGACCTTCACATCCACCGGAGGAGACAGAGACAGAAATAATCACTCGGTCCCTATCCCTGGGTGAGCTACATGAGCTCCGGAGAGAGTTCACATGACAGGCGAATGAGTCCATTCTGACCTGGCTGCTCCGAATCTGGGATGCCGCAGCTAATGATACAATTCCAGATGGGACTGAAGCCAGACAGCTGGGATCCCTGTCTCGAGATATAGTCATTGATCAGGGGATTGGAAGGAGGCAGGAAACTCTCAGCCTCTGGTGGCAACTGTTGTCCAGTGTGAGGGAGAGATACCTTTGTAAGGAGGACCTCCACGTACAGCAAGGACAGCGGAACACAATGGAACAAGGTATCCGGTGCTTAAGAGAATTAGCTGTACTGAAGATAATCTTTTCAGAGGATGAAAGATTCCCTAAAAGTCCAGATGGTGTACAGTGCACATCCCAGATGTGGTTAAAGTTTGCACGACTCGGGCCAGAAATGTATTCCCGCTACCTAGCAACGCTGCAATGGAGGGAGGGAGAGGACAAGGTGGGCGCATTGGTTAGTAAACTCAGGATTTATGAAGACACAGTCACCGCCCCATTACGAGCCCACGTCTCATCTGTGGAAACCAAACTAGTTGAACATGTCCGAAGCCTGGAAGAGAAGATTGAAGAGGGACACCAGAAGCTAAGAGAAGAAATTAAGGAAGGGATCTTCCATATTGCGCCAGGACAAACAAGAGTCTCTGCTATTAGGAGTCAGCGTCCCCCAGCTAAGGAGAGAGAGCACACTCCACGTGGCAATCTATGGTTTTACCTCCGTGAGCATGGAGAAGATATGAGGAAGTGGGATGGGAAACCCACCTCTTCCTTAGCAGCCCGGGTACGTGAACTGAAAAGAGGGACAAGTGCCACAAGGAACTCTTCAAGGGTAAATGCTGCTCCAGTCTCTCGTGGGCAAGACTCCAGACGGTACAGGAATGATGATACGTCTGATCCTCTTGAAGGGACCTCCAGGTCATACTTACAAGAAGAGCACAATGAGTACCATGACCAGGACTAGGAGTGCCCTGCCTCTAACCAGGTAGAGGAAAGGGACAATCGAGTGTATTGGACAGTGTGGATTCGGTGGTCTGGCACATCAGAGCCACAAAGATATAAGGCCTTAGTGGACACCGGCGCACAATGTACTTTAATACCGTCAAGATATGTAGGGGCAGAATCCATCTCCATTTCTGGGGTAACAGGGGGATCCCAACAGCTGACTGTATTGGAAGCTGAAGTGAGCCTGACTGGGAAGGAATGGCACAGACCCCCCATCGTGACTGACCCAGAGGCCCAGTGCATCCTTGGCATAGATTACCTGAGGAGTGGGTATTTCAAAGACCC
Organism: Corapipo altera; assembly: GCF_003945725.1. Taxonomy (NCBI): domain Eukaryota; kingdom Metazoa; phylum Chordata; class Aves; order Passeriformes; family Pipridae; genus Corapipo; species Corapipo altera. The sequence continues at coordinate 502,094 of NW_020885021.1, read as the reverse complement.
AAAAGGATTTTGTTGGACTTTTGGCATAGCTACTGTGGAGACAGAGGAAATTAGACAGTTGAACACCTTGCCTGGTCTCTCAGAGGACCCCTCTGCTGTGGGACTGCTGAAGGTTGAAGAACAATTGGTACCGATAGCCTCAGCAACAGTGCACCGTCGGCAATAACGCACCGATCGAGACTCTGTGACCCCTATACATAAGATGATCCATGACCTGGAGACCCAGGGGGTGGTCAGGAAGACTCACTCACCCTTTAATAACCCTATATGACCGGTGCGTAAGTCCAGCGGAGAGTGGAGGTTGACGGTGGATTACTGTGGACTCAATGAAGTCACACCACCCCTGAGTGCTGCTGTGCCGGACGTGCTGGAGCTCCAGTACGAACTGGAGTCCAAGGCAGCCAAGTGGTACGCCACCATTGACATTGCAAATGCCTTTTTCTCCATTCCTTTGGCAGCGGAGTGCAGGTCACAATTTGCTTTCACTTGGAGAGGTGTGCAGTACACCTGGAATCGACTGCCTCAGGGGTGGAAACACAGTCCCAGCATTTGCCATGGACTGATCCAGACTGCATTGGAAAAGGGTGAGGCTCCAGAACATCTACAGTACATTGATGACATCATTGTATGGGGGAACACAGGGGGGGAAGTCTTCGAGAAAGGAGAGAAGATAATCCAGATTCTCCTAAGAACTGGTTTTGCCATTAAACGGAGTAAGGTCAAGGGACCTGCTCAGGAAATTCAGTTCCTAGGAGTGAAGTGGCAAGATGGACGCTGCCTAATTCCAATGGAGGTGATTAACAACATAGCAACCATGTCCCCACCAACCAGCAAGAAGGAAACACAGGCTTTCCTAGGCGCCGTGGGCTTTTGGAGGATGCATATCCCCGAGTACAGTCAGATTGTAAGCCCTCTCTACCTTGTGACATGGAAGAAAAATGATTTCCAGTGGGACCCTGAACAACAACAAGCCTTTGAACAAATTAAACAGGAGATTGCCCATGTGGTAGCCCTTGGGCCAGTAAGGACAGGACAGGACGTGAAGAATGTGCTCTACACTGCAACCGGGAAGAATGGCCTTTCCTGGAGCCTCTGGCAGAAGGTACCTGGGGAGACCCGAGGACGACCGCTGGGATTCTGGAGTCGGGGATACAAAGGATCTGAAGCCAGCTATACACCAACTGAGAAAGAGATCCTGGCTGCTTATGAAGGAGTTCGAGCTGCCTCAGAAGTGATTGGCACCGAAGCGCAGCTCCTCCTGGCACCCCGACTACCAGTGCTGGGTTGGATGTTCAAGGCAAGAGTTCCTTCTACACATCACGCCACTGATGCCACATGGAGTAAGTGGATCGCTCTGATCACACAGCGAACCCGGATAGGGAATCCTAATTGCCCAGGGATCCTGGAAATTATCACCGATTGGCCCGAAGGTGAGAGTTTCGGACTATCCTCTGAAGAAGAAGAGGAGCAGGTGACACGGGCTGAGGAGGCCCCACCATATGACAAGCTACCAGCAGATGAAAGGCGATATGCGCTCTTCACGGATGGCTCCTGTCGCATTGTAGGGACAAACCGAAAATGGAAGGCAGCTGTATGGAGTCCCACACGGCGAGTTGCAGAAGTGACCGAAGGACAAGGCGGGTCAAGTCAGTTTGCAGAGCTTAAAGCTGTTCAGTTGGTTTTGGATATAGCTGAACGAGAGAAGTGGTCAAGACTCTATCCCTACACTGACTCATGGATGGTGGCCAATGTTCTGTGGGGATGGTTGGAGCGATGGAAAAAGGTCAACTGGCAGCGCCAAGGGAAATCCATCTGGGCAGCAGAGATGTGGCAAGACATCGCTGGCCGGGTAGAGAAACTGAGTGTGAAAGTTGATCACGTAGATGCTCATGTATGCAAGAAACAGGCTAATGAGGAGTATCGTAACAACGAACAGGCGGACTGAGCTGTCAGGATTAAAGTCTCTCAGGTAGATCTGGATTGGCAGCACAAAGGAGAATTATTTCTGACTCGATGGGCCCATGATGCCTCCGGTCACCAGGGCAGAGATGCAACATACAGATGGGGTCGTGACCGAGGAGTGGACTTAACCAAGGACATTGTCTCACAGGTCATCCATGACTGTGAGCCATGTGCTGCCATCAAGCAGGCCAAGCGGGTGAAGCCTCTATGGTATGGTGGACGGTGGTCGAAGTACAGGTATGGGGAAACCTGGCAAGTTGACTACATCACGCTCCCCAAAACCCGCCAAGGCAAGTGCTACGTACTGACCATGGTAGAAGGAAGTACTGGATGGCTGGAGACATACCCCGTGCCTCATGCCACTGCCGGGAATACCATCCTGGGCCTCGAAAAACAAGTCCTGTGGCGACACGGCACCCCGGAGAGAATTGAGTCTGATAATGGGACCCATTTCAAGAATGGCCTTGTAGACACCTGGACCAAAGAGCACGGCATCGAGTGGGTGTATCATATCCCCTACCATGCACCAGCGGCTGGAAAAGTTGGGCGGTGCAACGGACTGTTGAAAACCACCCTGAAGGCACTGTGTGGGAAGACTCTCAAAAACTGGGAGCTGCATTTAGCAAAGGCCACCTGGTTGGTCAACACCCTAGGCTCCATCAATCGAGCTGGTCCTGCCCAATCAGAACCTTTGCATACTGTAGATGGAGATAAAGTCCCCGTGGTGCATATGAGAGGAATGTTAGGGAAGACTGTTTGGATTAGTCCCACCTCAAACAAAGGCAAACCCATCCGAGGGATTGTTTTTGCTCAAGGACCGGGTTCCACCTGGTGGGTAATGCAAAAAATGGGGAGACACGTGTACCACAAGGGGACCTAATTTTGAGTGAGAATGGTCTGTAATGTTTCATTGTATATATATATATATATATATAAGTGTATATAGTTTTAAGGAGACATAGTTTTTAAGGGGGTTAATTTGGGCATGACATGGATGGCATAGAATAAGGGGTGGATAATGTCCTAGTTAGAACAACTGGGACCGATTCATCATTGGATGGGTGTAGCCCAAAACTGTGTATTCTATAGCCCTCCATGCCATTTCCCAGAAACTGTTGTCAGTAGAGGCCTGCGAGGTGCCCTCCCCCCCCCCCATACTCCTGTCCTCATGCCCTTTTGTGGAATTCCCTGACTGAGCACCCTCACACCCTTTTATGGAATTCCCCACTCTGAGGGAAGGACTGAACATCCTTTTATGGAATTTCCCGCTCTGAGGGAGGGGCTAAGCATTGCTGCCTGAACTGGAGAATATATAAACCTGGAGTTTCAGAACCTTTCCACCACTCGTGGGACCCAGAGGAGGACTGCAACTCACCGCTCTCAACCAGACTGCAGCTCACCGCTCTCAGCCTGACTGAGACCACCACCCTCAACTGAACTGCAATCACCACTTTTGACCGGACTGCAGCAACTCTCCCACCAGCAGGTTTTTCCCCTCTCCCTTTGCTTTGGACTCGGGGGGGGGCCCAGGGAACACTGTTTTGTTTGTACCCTGGGGTGCTGGGTTGTACATTTGGGCTTTGTGGGTTAGGACCGGTTGCTTGTCCGTGTGGTCATACTTATTGTATTATTTTATTAAATTGTTATTCTGATTTGTAATCTCTCTTTTGAGTTGGGTTGGTTTCCCCTGCTGGTTAACTTTTAAACCAACACACTAACTAACCCTAACTTCCTCCTAGTGACCAACTTCCAGCCTTCCTCTTCAACAGATCCTTGACTAGCTACTTGATAGGGTTCCTAGTCCACCTGCATCTCCACTACAGTGAAGGTTCGAGACTGCTGAGACTGTAGCATCTCTGAGAATAACCTATCAATCACTCGTTTTCTCAAATACTGCATAACCTATTTTCTTCCTCCTGTAGTTCCTTCACCTGGTGACACAGCTCATCTAAATCTGCTCTGTTTGAAGTCATTACCCCTTGTCCTGTCACTCCATGCTCTTGTAAATAGTCTCTCTCCATCTTTCTTGTAGGCTCCCTTCAGGTACCGGAAGGCCACAATTAGGTCACTCTGAAACCTTCTCTTTTCCAGGTTGAACAATCCCTATTCTCTCAACCTTTCCTCATAGGAGAGGTGCTCCATCCCTGTAATCATTTTCATGACCCTCCTCTGGACTCACTCTAACAGGTCTTTCTAGTGATCCAAAGTACCTTCACTGGCATGTCAAAGTGCCCGCGAAGCAGGTTGAGTGGGTGCTGACTCCTGCTTTCCTGTATCAAGACATCAACAGTTGAGGATGGGAGGGATTTAGCTTTTGAGGCACTAAAAAGGGGAGATTTAGTAAAAGCAGGGCACTGCACACAGGAAGTTTCCCTGCTGCTGCTTCTTGCAAAACCAGCCTGTTAGAGTACACAGCACCAAGAGAGATATATAGCCAAGACTTTGTTGCTGAACAATTTGTGAACAAGGATTTCTTAATAAGAAGCACACGGTTTCTGTGATGTCTCAGATAAAGGTATACATTCTTTTAGATGTCGAGCATGTGCCCAGACTGTACAAACACAGCAGCTGAATTAATTACAAGGGTTTTTTTCTGCAGAAACTTGTTCATTTTATAATGCAGACTTATTAGAGTAGACAGATGAAAATTTGTTTCTGTACTGCTTGCATTTTATGTGATGACTTATGCTGCAAAATGAATATACAGCGAGCATTACATCAAATGACTGCACTGGGTGAGAAGGTAGTATAGGAACAAAGACCTGAAAATTTACCATATGAAGTAAGGAGGATCCCTGAATTAAAATGCTGAAACTCCTACATAATCCATTTTTGTGCGAAAACAGTATTCGCCTTTACAATTTGGAGTTTCTCTATGGTGCCTGTTGTTTCAGTAGTTAACAATACTGTTTGGTGGCTTAGCTGTTTGCATAAATTATTCTTTCCTAGTTTGAATATCTGTATGCATTTTCATGTATGAAAATGTTCAAAATTTGCAGATCCCTTGCTAGTAAAAAGAGACCTGAACTGAAAGTATTCCTGGAGCCAAATGTGAACTATTTCTTCTACTTGAGGGCTGTCAACCCATTTGGGACAAGTGAACAAAGTGAAGCTGCTCTCAACTAAAGGTACATAGCAATTTTCTGATGTCAAAACAATGGGGTGGAGGGGCAGAGCTTTTCCATGTGGGATTAAACAAGTTATTGAAATAAAAGTGACCGTATTTTAACTGCTTAAAATAAGCACGATCTAGGACTACTTCACTTGAAGTTGGTAGATTTATGTCAGTGTAAAACCAATGAGACCTCAGAAGTAAAAATGATGAATTCTGTCAGAGACATGAAATAATTGAATACTCTTCAGGGACTTCAGTTTCTTCCAAACCTGCCTCAAAATTCAAATTTTCTATTCTGAAAAAGGAATTGATTGAAAATGATTCAACAATCTAATACTGAAGACTTCGTTATCACCTAGCTACTTTTCTGAATAATACAACCTGTTGCAATCCCTGGGCCTAGTTGCCTGAAGACTGCCATCCCAGTCAGGCCTATATTGGAAGAGTCCTTGCATTTGCACTCAATTTTCTGTCAGTCCCACCTCTGTCCAGCTAAGATGACAGTAATTGTTACTTAACATTTTATGATTCATCTTGTGGTAATGTTGTCAACCTCTCATAACCAATGTTTCTTTGTCGTGAATTATACTAGAAACTCAGTTTCACCTACTGAGTGACAAATCTCCCCTGACACAACTGTGATCCACCTTCCCAAGAAAGCCAAATTCACTGACTGAGTACCAGCATGCCGAGTGCACCACTCCATAAGGTTCAGGATGGATCTCTTGCTCTTATTTTTGCCTATAGCTTTCGCATGGCACTAACTAATTTTGTAGAACTGAATTGTTTCAGTCTGTGTGGTAAACCCTCCTTTTCAAACATTGCAATACCTCAATAAAGCCAGTTGCAGCACTGATGTAGGTGCTGGGAAGAGTTCAATGTTGCATTACTTGGACTGCTGGCTTTGCCTCTGTCCATGGTCATTGTGTAATTCTTCAGAGCACTTCAGTCTCTAAGCAACTTGTTGCTGCCCCGAGAAGGACAGATCTGTTGGCTTTTTTTTTAATATATTATGGTTAGAAGTAAACAGTCCTTTTACTTTACTTCCTCTGCTGAGGGCATTACTGGTAACATTTTCCAAAGCATTTGTGTCTTTCGAGACTTAAAAAATGCTCCTGGGATATGTTAAAATGATTGTACCAGGCAAACTCTATCCATTGCGAACATTTTTTTTTTGTTGACATACTTATATCAGTCACATCACAAACATTGGTACACTTGTATGAAGTTGTGCCATACTGATATGGCTTCTTAAAAGGCAATGGGGCATTACTGTCTTAAGCATGTTTTTTTACCATTACAACTGAATGCACATAAGATATTTGTACTATGCCTACTTAAAACAGCTATGCTTTCTAGTTTACCTGCAGAAGCTATAGGATTGAATTTGCTATGAGGCAACATCACAGAGCAGTTAGCTCCTGCTGCTGTCCTACACAAACTGGGTAAAGCTGAGTCAGTCTAGTTGTCTGGGAAGTCACTTGTCCTTCATGTAAATAAAACTGGTCAGCTTTAAGAATCACAAGAGCAGAAAGGACCCATTTGCTTTCTTTCTGCAAATTTGAGTAATAAGAAGACAACTACAAAGGAGTTTAAGAATTCCTTAATTAAAAAAAATTATAATACACCTTGAAAATAATAAGAATAAAAATATCTCAAACAGACCAATTTGTGTCCCTTCATCCAACCAGTGAATCAAATGTTAACACCCCCTTTGCCACTGCTTTGTCATTCCAGGCTCACAGAATCATAGAATGGCTTGGCTTGGAAAGGAACTTAAAGATCATCTAGTTCCAAACGCCCTCCCATGGGCAGAGACACCTCCCGCTAGACCAGCTTGCTCAGAGCTCCATCCAACCTGACCTTGTACACTTCTAGGGATAGGGTATCCTCTTCTCTGGGCAACCTGTTCCAGTGCCTCACCACCCTCACAGTAAAGAATTTTTTCCTAATATCCAATCTAAACCTACTCTCAGTTTGAAGCCATTCCCCCTTAACCTGTCACTCCATGCTCTTGTAAAAAGTCCCTCTCTGTCTTTCTTGTACACTCCCTTCATGTACTGGAAGGTCACAATTAGGTCACCCCTAAACCATCTCTTTTCCAGGATGAAAAAACCCACTTCTCTCAGCCTTTCCTCATAGGAGAGGTACTCCAGCCCTCTAATCATTTTGGTGGCACTCCTCTGGACTTGCTCCAACAAATTGACATCCTTCCTGTGTTGGGGACCCCAGAGTTGGTGGCAGTACTCTAGGTTGGGTCTCCTGAGAGCGGAGTAGAAGGGCAGAATCACCTCCCTCTACCTGCTGGCCACGCTGCTTTTGATGCAACCCAGAACACAGTTGGCTTTCTGGTCTGCAAGCACACATTGCCAACTCATGTCTAACCGCTCATCCACCAGCATCCCCAAGTCCTTCTCGACAGGGCTGCTCTCGATCTGTTCATCCCTCAGCCTGTATTGATACCAGGAGTTGCTCTGACCTAGGTGCAGCACCTTGCACTTTGTCTTGTTAAACCTCATGAGATTCCCATGGGCCCACTTCTCGAGCTTTTCCAGACCCTCTGAATGGCATCCTGTCTTTCTGGTGTGTCAACTGCACCACTTCAACTTGGTGTCATCTGCAAATTTGCTGAGAGTGCACTTGATCCCTTCATCTATTTCATTAATGAAGATATTAAATAACACTGGTCCCAATATGGACCTTTTCCAGTCACCTGGGACTTCACCTGTATGCCATGACTTATCAAATATCATGGAGAGTGGCTTGGCAACTACATCAGGCAATTCCCTCAGGACTCTGGGATGCATCTCATTGGGTCCCATTGACTTATGTACATTCAGGTTCCTCAGGTGGTCATGAACCTGGTCTTCACTTACAGTGGGAGGGACTTTGCTCCCCCAGTCCCCATCCTGCTGTTCATCCATTCAAGAGGTGTGGGAAGAAAGGATGCCGTTGAAGACTGAGGCAAATGTTGTTAACTCAGTCTTCTCCTCATCCGTTGTTACCAGTTTTCCACCATTGTTTATCGGGAGGTGTATTGGGTTTCTGTGGCCAGTTTTAGTAGCAGGGGGGCTACAAAGGTGGCTTCTGTGAGAAGCTGCTAGAAACTTCCCCTGTCTGTTGGAGCCAATGCCAGCCGGCTCCAGGACAGCCTTCCTGCCACTGGCCAAGGCTGAACCAATTAGGAATGATAGTAACGCCTCTGTGATAACATATTTAAGAATGATGAAAGATGAAAATTGCAACAAGAGAGGAGAGGAGTGAGAACATGTGAACAACAGTGTAGAAACCGAGGTCAGTGCAGAAGGAGGGGGAGGAGGTGCTCCAGGTGCCGGAGCTGAGGTTCCCCTGCAGCCCATGGTGCAGACCATGGTGGAGCAGGCTGTCTCCCTGCAGCCCATGGAGGACCATGGGAGTGCAGAGATCCACCTGCAGCCCATGGAGGAGCCCGTGCCTGAGCAGGTGGATGCCCAAAGCAGGCTGTGACCCTGTGGGAGGGCCACATTGGAACAAGGTCCTGGCAGGGACCTACAACCTGTGGGGAGAGGAGCCCATGCTGGAGCAGGTTATCCTGTTAGGACTTATGGCCTGTGGGGGACCCACACTGGAGTATCTTGTTTCTGAAGGACTGCATCCCACGAAGAAACAACCCACGTGGCAGCAGTTTGTGAAGAACTGTTGCCCGTGGGATGGACTCACGCCAGAGAGGTCCATCAAGGACTGTCTCGTGGGAGGGACCCCACAGGAGCAGGGGAAGGACTCCTCTCTCTGATCAGCAGCAGAAACAACTGACTGTAATCCCCATTCCCCATCTCCCTGCACTGCTGGGGGGGAGGATGTAGAACTTGGAAGGAAAGAGGGGTGGGGTGTAACAGACAGATAACATACAAATGCCAAAAATTATGTTTCACCATTGTTTCTGCCTGTCAAAAAACTTCCTACCAAAAAATTCTGTGTCAGTTTTCCACCAGAAGTTCTCACCAGAATTTTCCCACTGGAGTTTTCCTGCCAAAGGATCCTGTTATTGTTCATGGTTATCATATCTCTTCGAACATCTGAATAGGGTTACGTGCCAAGAAACCACACACAACCTCCTTTGAACGCTATAAAAATTGAGGAGAAATTTGGGAAAAGCAGGGAAAGAGGAGTGGGAAAGAGAATTGGCTATAGCAGCTGAAAGTCCCTCCCCCGCCTCGCCCTCACCTTTTCTTCTGCCACCGTATGCTGCCTGCCCGTCACCAGAGACTGGACCTCTGCCGTCTTGAAGTGGACTGAGACCCACCGTGCCACCTGTGTGAGTTTCTCCACCCTGACCATATTTCTGAGGGTCGAGAGGTGCAGCTGGACTGGGACCTCTGCACAGCCTGGGACACCGCCCGGTGTGAGCAGCAAAGCCCACATCCTGGCTGCATTCCAGAGAACTAAAGCTGTAAAAGACCCCCTCTGCAACTAAAGAGATAACATCGAAAAGCAGCAGAGATGGAGAAAAAAAAGGCAGAAAAACTGCTTCTCTCTCTCTCCCCCCCACCCCACAGAACAGCTCGACAGAAAGGTAGTTTTTGGTGGTATCTTTTCTCTGCTTCTAAAAGTAATCTTAGCATTTTCCAACCTTTTCTTATTTTTTCCTCTTTCTCTTTACATCTCTTAGTAATTAATAAAAACAGTTTGGGTATCAACAGATAACTTGTATGAGTTTTAATTTTGCTCAAGGGACTTTCGAATCTAAAAGTTCTTTCTGCAATATTTAAGCAGATCGTAACAGGGGGGAAGGAGTTTTTAAGATTATTTTACTTCTCACTCTTTTGCTCTGACCCTGTTAGTAATAAATTCAATTAATATCCCCACTTCTAGTCTGTTTTGCCCATGGTGGCGATCAGTAAGTGACCTCTTCCAGCTCTTAACTCATTAATCCTTTGTTGTTATTTTCTCTCCTCTGTCCAGTTGCAGAGTAGTGAGTACCTGGTGTCCAGACAGGGTCAACCCACTACAGGGGGTATACCTTCTTTGACTTTCCTTTTCTGGTTAACGTACCTGTAGAAACTCTTCCTGTTATTCTTTGCAACCTTTGCCAGGTTCAGTTCCAACTTTGCCTTGACCTTCCTCAACCCATCCCTACAGAACTGTACTTTGTCTCTATAGTCTTCCCAGGTCACCTGTCCGAGCTTCAACTGCCTATGCATTTGCTTCTTTGTCTTTAGTTTTACCATCAGGTCCCTCCCCACCATGTTGGTCTCCTGCCTTCCTTGCCTGATTTCTTGCTCTGAAAAGCAAGATTGGATAGAGTATAGTTCCATACTATAGTCCATCAGTAGTCTTGTATCAGATAGAATATAGTTCCATGGTGATTTAACCCCAGTGCAATGATTTGGTATATGGGGTATACTGAAGCACTGCGTATTATTAAAACAAAAGCTGTGGCTTTACTGTTGGTAGGGTCATAAATGAAATTAACTAGATGCTACCAGGACTGGAATTCTCTTTCAAATTTGTTTGCATTTTCCCAGATTACTTTCTGAATTTCAGTGGGCAAGGTACCCCCATCGCCTTCCCTTATAATTGCTGTTGGGGTAAATTGTATCCACAATTGAGCTTGGATGCAGCAAAGAGCACACAAGGTATTGGTTTGGGCTACACCGAGAGCATTCACTATTAGTTAGTGATCCTTTTCATCAGTTCTTTCCCATTGAGGTAATATATTGTCATGGTTTGAGAACCCCAAAATCCAATTCCCTAGTCCAAACCCCCTCCCACATCTCAACCCAGTGTGAGATGGTTTTTCCAGACACTACACAAGACTCAAAATGGGGGGAAGGGAATATATATTACAATGACTGTACAAATAAATACTACAATACATTATATACAATCTTAATTATCTCTACCATGACAAAAAAGTATTTACAATGGATCAAATCTCTTCTCCCCTCCAAATAAAAGTCCAGGAGGGAAGAAGGAAAGATCCTTTCCACTTTCAGAGCAGCAATGTCTCTAGAGCAGCAGGCATCTTTGTCTCTCTCTTCCCTGCAGCAACTGTAGCTGGATCTCTGCCAGTACACACGAGGGGGTATCCAAGCCCCTCGGCCCATCGTCTCCAAGCGAGGGTCTTCTCTTCCATGGACTGTGTAGCAGGGACAAAACTCGCTTCACCACGTTATATCATGGGGTGTAAGACCTCCATGAAGGCCCCTTCCTCAGGGGATTCACCCCTGAGTCAGAACATCTCGGGCAACTTTCAGTTGAAGGCCTTTGCCTCAAGAGTTCTATCAGAGCTTCTGTGCTCTGATCTCAGGCTGTTAGCTTAGCTTGGCAGCAGCAGCGAGGGGGGCCAAGGTCACCCCCTCCGCATTCTTTCTCTGAGTTTTTTAGCTCCTTTCTGCAGTGCTGTAGCACTCCAAGACTCTTTCAAGTAAGAGTTCATCATCCTCCTCCTTTCTAGGAGGGGTCTCCAAGGAGTTTAAGGGTTTTTTCAGTTCTTACCCAAACACTCTCTATCTTTGTAGAGCTTAGTCTTGCTCTACCTACTGCTGACTCTCTTTCTCTTTCTCTCTCTCCTTCCAGGAGTTCTCTCTGTGTTGCTGCATGCTTGTTGTTGCTACTCGGTCTTATCTCTTCTGGGTCTCTGCCACTTTCTCCATCCACTGCTGTTCTGCCGCCGCTTTTCAGTATCTTTTGCTGCGGTTCACAGTGGAGAAACATCCCCCGGCTCAGCTACAGACACTTAGCCCAGTCTTATACTGTTCCAAGTCCCTGTAGCCCCCCTGCCAGGGGCTGGGGGGGGCCATGGCCCCCCAGAGGGGCTCCTGCCCCTTCTCCTTGTGACCTCAGAACATGGCTACTTCTCCTACAACAACTACTACAACTTCCTTCTCTTCCAGTCTGCTTGTGATATGTTTATATTTTGCAAAAGCACTCATTGGTTCAAACTTCCAAGGGGGTCACCACCCCCTGGGAATTTACCATTTTATAACTTCAGGGGGAAAACTGTTTTACCACCACCACATATATCTGATAAGAGTAATTGGGTAGTTCCTAATGCTGATAAGGAAGATTGTAATGGATGTTTCGATTGGTATAAATCACTTGTTACTGAATTTGTTTGCTAGGACTTCAGCGTCCATGCTATTTAATGCTCCTAATCCAGTCCCCAGGATACCAGTCCCATCTCTCTCCTTGATCGTTTTGGAGAGGTGAGGGTCCGTCCATGCACCTGTGCTAACCACCCTGCATAGGATGTAGGCAGGAATGGTGAGCAGGTAGGTTTGATTGCACAGATTAATCTGCATTGATAATTCCACTCATTTGAGGGACCATGAAGGATTAAATAGCACTTGTTGCTGGCCTGTATATTTGATGGCATAGGGTGCAATTTTAGAAATCTATGGAGAAAAGGTTTCAACAGTCTTATTGGAAGCCTTGGAGGTAGTGGGATGCGTTGTGGGGTTTAAATTAGTTTTTGTTGCGCCAATATATGTCATCCCAGTTACAGTTATGGATACATTATACCTCCACATGCATACTACTTCCCTTTCCATATTTTCTTTCAATGTAATGCTCATCGAACAGCTACTGACCTTGTAACACTTATTCTGTTTTTTGAAGGATATATATAGGCAACTGAGTAAGTAAATTTCCCTGTTGTTTGTTGGAGGTTGTGTTTCACATATTATGGTTGTATTTCCCTCTGTCAAGTTCATGTTATTAGGCAGAGCTTCTAAATTTGTACAATTATAACTTGCTTTATTATCAATTGTCACTGAAATGCATTTGGGCTTAAGTGCAGTTACAACTGTTACCATAGTGATCATTATAGATAAAAGAAGTGAGGGTTTCCACCTGGCAGATTGGGTTTGTTAATGTATGTGCCCAATTTGGTTCATTCTAGTGCCGATTACTTCTATAAGGATGATAAGCAGTACTTCAGTGGTTAACTTGATCTTCAGTGGAGACATGCTGGCATCATTCCTGGTATCATTCCTGAAAAAGTAAAATAATACAAGTCTTGTCGGGATTTGCCTGGACAGATTATCCCATTAAAAAGAAGGAAAAATCCATCATGCAATAATTCTTTGCTTTGCACCACTTCTGTCAGTAGCTTCCCAACCAAGTGGACCACGAGGTTTAGTCAGTCATAAGCACAGTTGCAATTGGTGGTAATTTTACCATAACAGGTTCTCCTGGCTGTAATGCTGTCAGATATTTCCCTTCAATGGAAGATGGAGCACCTGATTCAGGTTTTGCAGGGCTCCCAGTGGGCCCATATAGATTATTTAGTTGGCAAACTACTCTGGAAAGTCAAGCATCCCACTCAGAATATTTCTTCTCTGTCTCTTTAAATGCAGTCAAGAAAGGTCTCTTTGGTCTGTCAGGGACAGTTTGAAACAGGTTACAAGTACCATGCTCTGCAAAATCCCATTCTGCTATAATAGGATGATGGGGGTGTACTGGTCCCAGTGATTTATATAATTTTAATTCCCATATTAGGGTTTTGACTGCCTCCTCACATTCTGAGTTCCACTCCCACTGTTTTCCCTTTCATAAAAGTGAGTACAGTGGGTGAGCAATGATAAAAAATCCAGGTACGTGTTTTCTCCAATATCCTAAAGTTCACATTAACAGTTGTAATTCTTTCTTTGATTAGGTCATCTGTATTTGTTTTATTTTACTTGAAGTGTCTGGAGGAACCACCATGTAACCTGCTATTCACCAAGTACCCCAAAATTTTACTTCTTTACTTGGTCATTGGCATTTTTCAGGTGGAATTTCAACTTCTACTTCATGTAATGCTTCCCATACTGCTGCTGCTTCCCCTACCCTAATCTCCTCCCATTAGAATTTCATCTATATATTGGTACAGTTTCACTGGGGGGAGTGAGACTTTCTGTAAAAATTCAGGCAGTGCAGCATGAGCAATTGTTGGTGAATGTTTATACCCCAGAGAGAGTCTGTTAAAGGTATATTGGATCCCTCTCCATGTAAAGGCAAACTGCACTTTCTCCTGTTCAAGTAAAGGATTAATGAAAACTATGTCCTTAACATCAAGGGCAGCCATCCAAGCATTAGTAGCCCCCTGTATCAGTGTCACTATCTGAGAAATGCTTGGAATTGCAGCAGTTAAAAAAGCAATATTAACATTTAGTTATCCATAATCAACTGTAAAATGCCACTGCCCGGTCAGTTTCTTTACTGGTCACACTGGTGCATTATACAGCAAATTAGTCCTTTTAGTGACGACTCTTTTTAATGAATCAGCCACCACCCCATCAGTCCCTCTAAGTGCTGGTGTTAACAGGGGGTACTGTTTTACATTAGTAATTTTAGAAGAAGGCAAATGGTATTGATGTCTCTAATAGATTGATAAATTTTTCAGAGCCTGAATCATTGAATCATCCCACATTCTTTCAGATTCTATTTGTATTCCTTGCCAACTTGGTACCTTTTGCTGTGAAATTCCATAAAGTTCCATCCAGTAGTTTCCAGGTTCACCCACAAAGTAAATCAAATCCTAAAATATTTGTTTGGGCAGTCCCCACAAACACTTTAACCTTAGTTAACTGCTTTTCCCATGGAAGCCAGACAGGAATTTTTTCAGTGGGATGCTCAGGAACTGCGATATTTTGAACACAAACCTCCCATATTCCATCCTGCACCAAAGCCCTGAGGGTTTATTCCTCCTGCCCAATATACCACCCATGCAATTAAAGAATAATCATGATCTCTGGAACTGGTGGTTAAAAACATGCCAGGACCTGAATAACCTACTACTGCTTCTTCACTCAATAAAATCTAATCTCCCCCAGTCAGAGAGATTTTCCACACATATTCTGGCTTGAATTGTCACAAATGCCTGGAATACTTTTCTTGCAAATTAGCCAATTCTGCAGGAAACCAGGGAATTGCACGCACTGCTGTATGAATTTCCTTCTCCCCCTTGTTAGCAACTTCAGTCTTAATGGTCATAAAGAGAAAGGATCAAGGAAAGGGTCAGAAGAGAATTTGACTAGTTGTTCCCAGAGAGAGTGATTGGCTTATTAACAGATCTAAGTTTTCTTGCAGATATTTTTCATGTTCTTCTGCTGCAATCAATTGATTTTTTAAATTTCTCATTTCCACTATAAGGGAATCTATGCAGATTTTCAATTTTTCTTTAATTCCTTTTTCAAAAGCACATCATTTATTAAGGTAAAAGCAAAGCAAAAGCTTGCATGCACAAAAGCGAAGCGAAAAATAACAAGGTTTATTCTCTACTTCCCATCAGCACCAATGGCCAGTCACTTCTGAGAAGCAGGGCTTCAGCATGCATAATGGTCTCTTAGCAGGCAACCATTGGAAACAACGAATGTCCCTCTTCCTGCTCCTTTCCTTAATTTTTATATCTGAGCTGACGTCATATGGTATGGAATATCCCTTTGGTCAGTTTGGGTCAGCTGACCTACTTGTGTCCCTTCCCAGAAGGAATGTTACAGTGCTGACGCTGTGCTCAGCACTAGCCAAAACACTGGTGTGTTATCAACACCCTTCTAGCTACCAATGCAAAGCACAGCACTGTGAGGGTTGCTATGGGGAAATGAACTCCATCTCAGCCAGACCCAATACAATTGCTCAAGATGCTCTATGCTCTTATCTTTCCAAAACTTTTTAACGCAGTCTTTCCTAGACTTCAAACAGCCCCTAACCACTTTTAGATGTTCCTCCGCAGATTTCCAATCATGCCAGTTATCCCGAGCCCATTTGTCCAAGAACCCTAGGACTTGGACTTATTCCATGCTTTCATAAGTAGTCAGTGATATCACTTACCATCCTGCCAACTACACAAATTTGTCATGAATGAGTGTTTTAGGTAGCTTAAAGAATCACCAGCAAAGGTATTGGCAAAAATCGGTTTAAAGTGAAAGTGTGACAAAGTTAGTTGGCAAGTTCACTCTACTACTTACTAGATGGTTAAAACACACAGAGAAAAAACAAGCTAAAATCTAAAACCAATCAATCAGTCTAAAACTAAAATCAACCAGAAATGATCTACATAGAGACTGGGGTTGAAAAAAGGGTAAGGATGGGAAAGGGATAAAAAGGCATAAGGGAGATCCTCCCATTGAGTCACAAGATTCAGAGTGGACTCCCTTCCAAACTTAGTCCTGGACTTGCCCAACAGTTTTGACCTTAAGGTTTTAACAGCACTTAAACTTAACAGCACTTAATCAATAGTCTAATTTAAACAATTTAACAAAAGATACATATAGAATTTAGTATATCACAACAGTAACTCATTTATAGGCCTATCTTATGAATCTAACATACTTAAGAATCTAAGAGAGTAACATTCTATTACCGAGAGGATTCTGAGGCAAAACAATGACACCGTTTAAAATTCAAGAAAGCAACATTGATTGCAAAGAAGTAGCAAATGAAAAGAGAAACCAAGGAAAAAAAACCACAAACCCCAAGACAACTCCCACTCACTCATGCGTTATTCACACAGTTGCTGTACATACTGACCACAATATGGTAAAGATTCCCAGTATGACTAACTGCTGCATCCTTGGGCTTCGGTAGGCTTAACACACTTAACGGGCATCCCTGCGGAGGCAACGTTATTCTCGGTGTTAGCAGCCTCAACCTGGAGCAGGAACTGTCTGTCTTTCATACAATCGGTCTGTGACGTCTATCTGGGCGTATGTGGCCAGCCCATGCCCAGCAGGAGGTCTCCAGTCCCTCCCCCCTTATGTAAGTGGAAATCCCCCTGTGCTTGGGCAGTGTACATCAGGGATCTCCCTTTATGGGTTGGTGGTCGTTACTTCATCAGCCTCCTCTTCTTTTTCTCCTTGACTTGGCATTGACTGGCAAGTAGCCAGACCGCAAAACAGTTGCAGTGTACACAAGATGTTTCCCTTCAAGGACAAAGTTCTGTTTATCAGTTCCTGTTTTCTCATAACTTGGCAAGAAAAGAACAGACTTTCGCAGGCTGCAAGGTCAGACACAGACCAAAATACAGCATATTCATACATCTGTCAGTGGTGGCAGTCCTCCAAGGACATTGAATGTGAGAGTTCGCTAACTGGTCACAGCCCACTGCAGTCCAGGAGAGCTCAAAGGGTCTCACTTAGGACCACTGTTTAAAGGGTCACAAAGAGAGTTGGCTTTAGTAATAGTAATTTTCCATCCTGGCTGCAATTTGGATTGGTAACAGGTCGAGGCCTAATGAGCATTTCTGAGATCATAGTGCGGCCCAAGGAGGTGTGTGTGGGGGAACCACCACACTACCTACCCTGTTCACACCAGACTGACTGTGTCAGTAAATATCTGTACCTGTAAATAGGTACTCAAGAAACACATGTATGAAGAAACTTGATAGAAGTGGTAAAAGTCTTCCCCTATGGGTTTTGTTCTCATTTTGTCCTTTTCCTGACTTGTCCTTCACAGTAACAGGCACCCACCTGCCACTGTGGTAGAACTGTAGGGCGCTGGGGCCTTCAGCAGGTCAGTGCCAGGCGATTTGGAGATTTGGAAGACATAACCCTCTTAACTGTGTAAAGGTACTCTTGATCTAAACAAATGTGGTTTTTTAGTGTGAAATCATATGGATGGTAGGTGGTTTTGATGGTAAAGGGAAGGTTGTCACCTGGGACCTTGGAGAACAGTCAAATTGCCAGCGATCTTCTTGTGGATCACCTTATTTCCATTCCTGCTTTTTCCCGTCTATGAATTTATGAAAAGGTACTGGCACATGAAACAGTTGCTCTCTACAAAGCAGCAACTCCAACCCACAGCCTGTAATGCTTCATGCCTTGTGTCATGGTTTAGGAATGGCATTCTCCAATTTAATACTCCCTCTAAAACCACGTACCACTTCCCATCTCTCCCTCCCCCAGTTGGAGGCACAAAGGGCAAAGATCACAAGTCGAGAAAAGAACAATTTACTGGAAACAGCAATGAGATAAGAAAACAAACAGAAAAAGCAACAATATTAATAACAGAAGGTATAAGGAAAAGAAACAATTTACATAGAAATCCTCCAACAATAAAACAATACAGGACCACTCCATCCACCATGTTTTCTCAACCGGAAGGAACCCCTTCTTTCCAGAAAAGAGTCCCTTCCCCCTGCCCCCAGAAATGATGTGAGGTGGTATAAAATAACTTCCCTCCTGGCTGTTGCAAAAATTAACCCTGTCCTGGCTGGAATCATGACACTTCCTTGCATGCCCGGCAGGAAACATAGGTGTCACATAAAAAGGGATGGGATATGCCTGACCCTTAGAGAGGGGAAATTTTCCAACCCTCAGAGATTTGTCTGTCAGTGCCTCCAGGAAATTGAAACCCTTTAATGTCCAGTCAGTCTGTCAGCTTCCCTAATTTGAAGGGAACTTCATTGAACAGATTCACATAACTGGAGAGTATGTTCCGATTGCCCTTTCTTGGGGGGGGGGAGCTAAGCCCACAAAGCGAGCCTTCCCAACTGCCGGCAACTGTTAGCACTCACTCCAACAGTGTACAGGGAACACACTTTTTATTAATGCAAATCGTGGTAGGTTAATAAGATTTGTAAGTCATTGGTGATAGTGTCTAGCTACAAAAATAGGTTTAAAAGAATCTATCAGTAACACGAAACAAGCACAAACACAAGCTCTAATACAAAAGTATCTACTAATATCTATAGTGACCACAAAACAAGTTCTAGCCCTCAAAGCAGTAATTAGCATGTATAGCTTAACTTCTTACCCAACACAGGCATGCCTGGGGGAGGAGGAAGGCAAGTACAACTCACCAGTCGACCCCAGCAGTTTGGATGGAAGATCTTCCTCCGATCTTTTCCCCATTCCAATCTCCTTTCATACTTTTTTCCTTGGAGTTTGCATGACTTCAGTCATAAGTGCTAACTCTGGGTAGTGTTAACATCTATTCTTTCTTGATGGACAAATGACAGAGATCAAAAGTGTCACCATGTTCCCTTCCTGCAGGATGTTTTGCAAGGAAAAGTTATGATGTCTTCACATCATCCCTTCCCACATTTTCATCAGATCATAGTATGTGTTTATCAAAGTTTGAGGAACTTCATGAAATTATGTGACCTTATATTAGCATCCAGCAGATGCCAGATGGCTTTTTTTCTTCTGGACTCCTTATTCTTTTAAATTTATCTATTACCCAAAAATGGGGGAACATGAACTTGACCTTCCCTTGCACTTGCTGGAAAGGAGTGAGGTGCCAGGTCACAGTAACTTCAGTCTAGGTGCCTATAGGGTCTCATGAGAATCATGTGCTACACTATAGATCACCCCAGTCCAGAAAGCTCTGTGCATGAACTCAGTTCTGCAGCAAATTTGGGGTCTTTTGACTCCCTGTCTTCACTTGTAAATCATTTTCTGCTCTTCTCCTTTGCTGTTATCATTCTTAATCATGAACCTTTCATAGGGTCTGTGCTTCAGCAACATGTCTAGCAGGTTGCTCATTAGGGCTCTGCAAGGTTTAAAACAAATCATCTCCAACTGTAATGGCCTTGCTATGAGCAGGCATTTCAAGATTCTGGAGTTTCACCATAGGAAGGAGCCTAGCACCTTGTATTGGGTCTGGTTGAGATGAAGTTCATTTCCCCATAGCAGCCCTCACGGTGCTGTGCTTTGCATTGGTAGCTAAAAGGGTGTTGATAACACACCAGTGTTCTGGCTAGTGCTGAGCACAGCGTCAGCACTGTAACATTCCTTCTGGGAAGGGACACATGTAGGTCAGTTGACCCAAACTAACTAAAGGGATATTCCACACCATATGACTTCAACTCAGATATAAAACCTAAGGAAAGGAGCAGGAAGAGGGACATTTGTTGTTTCCAACGGCTGCCTGCTAAGAAACCATGCTGAAGCCCTGCTTCCCAGGAAGTGGCCAGACATCGCTTGCTAATGGGAAGTAGAGAATAAACCTTGTTATTTTCCTCTTCACTTGTGCAAGCACAAACTTTTGCTTTTGCTTTAGTAAACTGCCTTATCTCAACCTAAGAGGCATTTTTCCATCTTATTCTCTCTCCCTTGTCTGGTTGGGAAGGGCAGTGATAGAGTGGTTGGGTGGGCACCTGGCATCCAACCAAGGTCAACCCACCAGTCTTTTTGGTACCCGAACATGGGGAGAGACAAAGACATATATATATTGCATGCTATAGTAATAGTAGCTATCGAGTAGCAAGTTCCTGTGCAGGACACAGAATTTGTCAGCTGCACTGCTTATATCTCTATTTTACTGTGTTTGGGAACATACTAATATGAACAATGGCTCCATTCTTTGCCCTTGCACTGACGGCCTTGTCATGCTGGGGGAGATATCTTCTGGGGACGATGAGGGAATACAACTTCCTCTCCCTGCCCGAGATTGATGTGAATGGTTTTATAATGAAGTCTCCCATGGTCTTTGCTAATCCTTATGTAAACTGTTTAATACTGTTGATATTATTAACTTATATTGTTGACACACTATGGGGTTCATGGAATCTGGTGTCATCCTGGTGTAAGAGAAAACAACCTTTAGGTGAGGATATATTGAAATGTGCCCTGAGGAGTCCAATTCCTGGGTGGCAGGGTGTGTGGAAGAATTTGGGCAGGTTCCTAGGGCAGTTATCACTTTCCATTACCTGAGACTGTACAACAGAACAGGTAATCAACCCTAGAAAACTGACGCATCACCTGATGGAAGGGTGCCTTGCCTCCCCCAATGAAAACCAGTAGCTTCTCGCCCTGTACTGGGGCCTGACCGGTGACTATCAAGCCACAGTTTAGTACTCTCAGTGGACTGTAGTAGAGGCAGGGACCCAAACTGCACTGGAGGACACTATGGCTGAGATAGGGACTCAAACCACAACAACTACAGTAATTGCACCAGTAGTGAAAAATTAAAAATGGATAAGGCAAGCTACAGGTCGATATCATCGATTAGTAAGGGAGGAAGAAAAAGATGGAGAAGGAGGAGAATCAGGAGGGGAGGGGGCAGATCAAGAAGCTGGTCCTTCAACAAAGAAATTGAAAGGACTGAGACAAATCAACAGGAAACCAAAGTTACCCAGTCCCTGATCTCATCAGAACTTGCAAAAAGATAACAGCTGCCAGCCAGGTGAGCATTCTACCTGGATGCTTCAATGCAGGGATGATGGGGCCTATAGTCAGTAATTAGAAGGTCATGAAACCCAACAACTGGGATCCCTTGTTAGAAAATTGGAAATTGAAAGACGAATTGGAAAAGAAGGAGTAATTTGCAGTCTCTGCAGATGGTTCCTCTCAAGTGTGAGACCAAGATATCCATTTAAGGAAGATTGTGTCAACTCCCCAGGAAAGTGGACCACTGCAGATGAAGGTATCCAGTACATGAGAGAATTAGCAGTGCTGGAAATTGTTTATAATAATCTAAGAAGCGATAACATCCCTAAAGATCCAGAGGATGTCCCTTGCACAATGGCCATGTGGAGGAAGGTGGTTCAAAGCGCCCCTGCATCATATTCCAACAACCTGGCAGCATTATATTACCTGCAAATGAATACATCAACTGTAGAGGTGGTGTTCTCCTGGTTCCACAACATAGATGAAACTCTGGGTACTTCCGCATCCCCTCAGGCCAGCACCTCAGCTCTCAGTGACAGCCCAAGAGTTCTCTCCTGCCCCAGTAAGAGGGAAAGGAATCCCCAAACACAGGTCACATGGAGAACTCAGGTTCTTTCTGTGTGACCAGAGGGAAGACATGAGGAAGTGGGATGGTGAACCCACCTTTAAGCTGGAAGCCCAGGTACGTGAACTGACAGGGAAGAGAGCTGTTAAGAAGGGATCACCCAAGAAGGCTGTCAGTGTAGTTGCTGCAGAGACACAAGAAGGCAATCAGTGATCTTCCAGACATAGAAGAGCTGAAATCACCTCCTTTGATCCTGGTGAGGGGACTTCTTATCTGGCATCGCAAAGGTCAGACAGTGAATACTCTGACCAGGAACAGGAATAGAGGATCCCTGCCTTCGGTCAGGAGGAGGAAAGGGATGATCGGGCATACTGGACTGCGTGGATTCAATGGCCTGGCACATCAGATCCACAGAGGTACAGAGCTTTAGTAGATACTAGTGCACAGTGCACACTGATGCCATCAAGACACAGAATTGCAGAGCCCATCTGGATCTCTGGAGTGACAGGTTCTAAAGTACAAATATCCTTGCGAGATATTATCAATAATAGAGACGAGGCTGTGCTACGTGCCATGCCAGTTATTGTTACACCAGGGCAAGCACCACGGCATGAAAATATCACTTATGATTTAATTAAGGAGTTGCAATGTACTGTTACTGATAATGGTTTGCAGCCAGCATACATGGAAAATTTGTTGGAAGCAATCTCTGAGGCGTACTTATTAGTACCACATGACTAGAAAGTTATTTTTAAACTTATTCTTACTTCTAGTCAATATACTGTGTGGTCGGTGGAATATAAGAATTTGTGTTTGGCACAGGCTGTTTTATTCATCATCATGGCTAGGCTTCACGAACGAAGATTTGGGAAGGACTCTACCCACATTTGTTACAAGCGCGCTGGTGGCTAAAAAGGTCAATACAAGATAGACACATTCGGTTGCAAAAGGCACAGCAGAAGGACTCCTTAAGTGGTATATTCTGCAAGACACGATTCTTTCTGCGTTGTCTTTTCTCCTCAAGAGTGATCCTGTGTGCATTCTCAAAAGAAGCAGCAACGTTATAGATGGTGTGTCTCCAGACCTCCCGGTTGGAGGCCAGAGTAGACCAGTTATGTTGATCAATATGACCAAGGCTGAGATGTTGTTTCAGGGAGTCCTTGTATCTTTTCTTCGGGGTTACTCTCTTGCGGTAACCAGTGGCAAGTTCACCATAAAGCAGGATCTTAGGGAGGCAGTGGTCCTTCATCCTTGAGAAGTGTCCTGCCCAACGCAACTGTGTTCTCAGCAGCATGGACTCAATACTTGTAACTGCTACTTGTTCTAGAACAGATGTATTAGTCACATAATCTGACCAGTGGATGTTTAGGATTGTATGGAGACAGCATTGATGGAAGTGCTCTAAGAGTCGCAGGTGGTGGTGGTAGATGACCCATGATTCAGATCCATATAAAAGAGTAGACAGCACAATGGCTCTGTAAATACTGATCTTTGTACTTTTCTTCAGGTGTTTATTTCGCCAAACTCTTTTATGGAGTTTTCCAAAAGCACTATATGCCTTAGCTAACCTGTTGTCTATCTCTCCGTCAATCTTACCATCCGAGGACATGAGGTTACTTAGGTAATTAAACTGCTGAACTGATTTGAGGTCTGATACGCCAATGGTGATATGGGGATGATGGAAGACGTCCTGAGCTGCAGGTTGATAGAGAACATCTGTCTTCTTTAAACTGACTTCCAGCCCAAAAACTCAGCAGCGTCTGCAAAGCAGGATGTTAAACGCTACAGAGCTACTTCTGTGTGGGTGACAAGGGTGGCATCATCAGCATAAAGCAACTCCCGGACAAGATGGTTTAAGGTCTTAGTATGGGCCTTCAGTCGCCTTAGATTGAATAGGCTTCCATCAGTACGATATTGAATGTAGATATCATCCTGATCATCAAGGTCTGCCGTGGCCCTTTGGAGCATCCTGCTGAAAAAGACTGTGAATAGGATTGGTGCAAGAACGCAGCTTTGTTTAGAAAGGGCTCAGAAAGTGCGTCGCCATATCTGACTTGGCCGTGCTGATCCTCATGGAGTGAGATGATCATTTTAAGGAACTTGGGGGGGACATCTGTCATAGGTTGAGATTGGTCCCCCCTGAGAGGTTGGGGGGCTCAGAGGTGATTGGGTGCCAGGACAGTGTTCCCTGGAGAGCCAATCACCACTCATGTTGTTCACTTCTGCTCAAAATCATATATCACAGCACTGGAAGCTGTTGGCAGTTCTGTCTTGGTTGTTTTGCTGTTAGTGTCTGCTGCGTGTAGGTAGACAAGGCCAGGGGGTGGCTGGGCTCCGTCTCTTCCCCTCTGGGGGGGAGAGGGGAGCCCTGCGACCCCCCAACTCAGCCTTTGGCTAGAGTTAGAGTCAGCATTTGGAGTGTGTGCTGTGAAGGAAGAAATTCACAGCACCTGAGGTAAGAGGAGAGAGGCAGGCTTTGTAGCCAAGCCCTCTTCCCCCTCTTCTGCAGTGAAACTGTAGAGGGGGGCTTTTTCTTTTCCTCCACCGTAAGTGGAGGAGAGGTTCAACTTGAAGCTGAACCAAGAGACTGGACCATGGAAGTAGGCCCGGCGCTCGGGAGAAGAGTCCCAGGCAAAATTGGAGATGAACCAAGAGCTCGAGACTTGCCTGCCGAAGCTGACCGGGGGCAGCTGAGAACTGATGTGGAGGAATGAGGATTCCAGGATGTGGACACTTGATAAACTAAGCTACACTACAGCAGCCTACGAACCGAGGTGAGACACTGAGAGAGAGAAATCACCAGCAGCAGAAGAACAAGGACTCAAAGCTGTCTTCTCGGACTTCATGAGGAGGAGAGACTACAACAAACAACTAGAACTTGGTGAGGGGGGAGCGTTCAGGAGCCCAGAACACTCCCACAGCAAAAGACTGTGTTACATATCAGCCTTAAAGGCTGCTCCTGGACTAAAGTTAAAGGACGGGCTTGAAAGGACTGACTGATAGTAAAGTAATATATATATATACTTGCCTTTAGTTTGTATAGTATTTATTTGTGTAAATAAATGTATATACTTCCCCCTTCCCTTACAGAAGCCTCTGGTCTGAAAGTTTCTCTTCGGTGTTAGGATAAATTGTGGGAAGAGGTGGGGAGAAGCCTAAAAATTGGATTTTAGATTTCTAATGTGGCTCAAACTGCCACAACATCCTAAACATTCAAAAATCTGCCATAGACCTTTTCTGCTCACAGTATCGAAAGCCTTGGTGAGGTCAACAAAGGTTACATAGACACCTTTGTTCTGTTCCCTACACTTCTCTTGCAGTTGTCTGAGAACAAAAACCATGTCTATGGTACTCCTGTTGGCTCTGAAACCACACTGACTTTCAGGTAGAATTCCTTCTGCTATAGCGGGTATTAGTCTGTTCAAAAGTATTCTTGCAAGGATTTTACCAGCAATGGAGAACAGAGTAATACCACGGTAATTTGAACAGTCTGATATAACTCCTTTCTTCTTATACAAGGTGATGATGACTGCATCACGAAGGTCTGATGGTAGTTCACCTAGTTCCTAACAGCGCACCACAAACTTGTGAAATTTAGCATAGAGTGCTTGGCCCCCATGTTTCCAGACTTCAGGTGGAATTCCATCAACCCCAGCTGCCTTGCCAATTTTCACCTGCTGTATGGCCTTAAGAGTTTCTCCCAAAGAAGGGGCAATATCCAATTCATTCTTCACCGGTTGCTGTGTGATGTACTGAATTGCTGAGTCTTGAACTACACGGCTAGTGCTAAAAAGAGTCTGAAAGTGTTCAGACCATTGATTCAGAATGGAGGTTTTATCTGTCAAGAAGCGTTTGACCATCTGCGCTGAGTAGAGGGCTTTGGGCCTGGTAAGTAGGCCCTTATGTAGCACTAAATCTGCATTATATGGGAAAACTGTTGTTTAAACATGTCTTAAAATGGCTTTTGGTGGTCTCTTTGCAAACACATGCTTCTTCTTCCCAGCACCCCCCATGACAAGTGTTATCCATGCAGGAATGTCCTGGGAAGGTGTCCTGAGGTGTTTCCCATTGGCCTTTGTTAACCCCTTCCCGTGATTAGGTGTTCCTGTAAGCCCCTTGAGACTTCTAATTGGTTACTCTGTGAATCCTCCTAAACCCTATAAATGTAGCATCCCCAACAATAAACTCTCTCTTGCCTTCTCTCCACGCCCGGTGTTCTGTCTCCGTGCCGACCATGGGGCCACGTGCGGAGGGGAGGGGGGAGTACCTCTCCCCTCCAGGCTCAGGGCCAGAAGAGACCCCTGAAGAAACCCCTGGAGTTCCCTTTCCCCATCCATCTGAATGGTTGCTCAGATGGAAACGGAACTAGAACTGGGCCGCCCCACGTCGTGGGTGGGGAAAAGGATTCCAGAACCCTTATGCTGTTTTCAGGGCCTCGTAGAATCCTCTGTGATCACCCGTATCTGTGCATAATTGAGTTTTTTCAGCTAGATTGATCCACCACTTGTTCTGGATGTCACAGAGTTTCTGTTGGAGCTTGCTGCATGCAAGATGAAAGGCTACTTTTCTTACATGACAGGATGGCAGTGCAAGGTGTGCTTGGTGAGCAGATCTCTTCTCAACAATTCCTGGATCTCTTGATTGTTTTCATCAAACCAGTCCTTGTTCTTCCTGAAGGAGAACCCTAAGGATTCATCAGAGGACCGCAGGATGCTGTTTTTAATATGGTGCCAAAGTGTTTCAGGAGAGGCATCTATAGAATCTATAGAATGATTTTCAAGCCTAGTTTGAAGATTTGCCTGGAATCTGTCTCTCACTGTGGCTGACTGGAGATTGTTAACTTGGAGTTTCCTCCTTGGGATACTGCCCCTTTTAGGTTTGAACTTAAGATTGAAGTTAAGTTTACAGTGCACAAGTCGATGGTCTGTTTGGCATCCTGCACTAGGCATCACGTGGGTATGTATGGTGGACATCGTGGACATCTCTCCATCACACCAAGACATAATCAATGAGGTGCCAATGCTTAGATCTAGGATGCATCCAGGTTGTCTTCAGACTATTTTTCTGCTGAAAGATAGTATTAGTGATGGTGAGCTGTTGCTCCGCACAGAATTCTAGCAGAAGGCAACCATTATCGTTGCAGTTTCCAATACCATGCTTACCTAATACTCCTTTCCAGGCTTCAAAGTTCTTTCCTACTCTGATGCTGAAATCACCAAGGATAATGATCTTATCATCTGCAGGAACCTTTTGGGTAAGGCAGCGCAGGTCAGTGTAAAATTTATCTTTTTCAGCAGGGTCAGCTTGGAGAGTTGGGGCATATATACTAAAGAGGACAACATGTTGCTTGTTGTGGAGTGGAAGACTTAGGGAGATAATGCGATCAGAATGACCTGTCAGGAGATTTTTGAGTTTAGGAACAATAGAGTTTTTAATCATGAAGCCAACTCCTGAGAGATGCCTTTCGGTTCTGGGTTTACCTGACCAAAAGAGTGTGTAACCGGCACCATGTTCTCTAAGGCTACCTTCTTCATGGAGACGAACTTCACTGAGTGCAGCGATGTCGACGTTGAGACGTGATAGTTCGTGGGCAATTAGGACAGAGCAACGCTCAGGGCATCCACTATTTGCAGTATCAAGCATGGTTCTGATGTTCCAGCATGCGAGAGTCAATTTGGGTACACCTTTGAAGGCAGGTATATGCCTTTGTCTCTTGATCTTTGTGTGACCGCATTAGAAGAAGATGCCCGTTGTCTGGGTGAAAGATGGAGATGGGCTTTGGTTAGGCCACCTTTTCTAGGCCCCTCTCTGAGTGGAGCAAGCAGTGCTCTCCTTGAAAAAGGCTGCTTGGTCATTCAGGATGCTGCTGAAAGAGACTGTCATCTCCGGGGTCAGTCTCTAGCAACCAATGTCCTGAACTGCCTGCAGGCAGGGTTGGGTCTGCAGCTTCCAGTGCACCTTATCACCTGCAGTTTCAACCCTTGCCTGTCGCTACACGGCTTTACAAATGTGGATATCAACCTTGAGCCTGTGCAATGGATTTTTTAGGTGAGACGCAGCATGCGCAGAACTGGACCCACCCTTTAATCCTAAGGTTCATCTTTCAGGGTCTAGCAAGCTTGAATGCTGACAGCAAGGTCCTTAGGACGTCGGTTTGATTAGATTGTCCTTCTCTTAGATGGATGGCCTTACAGGGCTAAGTGAGCTCCATTTGCCCAGGTTTGGAATTAGAGTTGTCCTTCTCCTAGGATGATTGCCAGAAAGCTAGCGAGCTCATCCTGCCCATGGACATATTTTATCTGACCCTTCAGATTGGACCTGTCTGGCATGGGAGACCCTACCAAAGGCATGTACTATCCGCCAGCATAGCTCACAACCACATAGGGGTACACAGGCTACTTTCCCACTCAAAATGGTTAGGGCAAGCCTTTCATTCCCTACTTTTCTGCCGCCTATCTATACTCAAATGCAGGGAAATACCCAGGAACATCCCTTTGTCCTGACCACCCTTTCGGGATGCAATAAATAAATCCAAAACAAACCGAACCTGGGCAGTAGCTGCAGGTGAGCCAAAACCAGACCATTCCGACCCCTGCACCTACCCGGGGCTCGGGTGCCTCCCATGACCCCAGCCCAGCCAAAAACTCCCCAACCTCCCACTATCCACCCTGGTCTTATCCTCCCCCCACTGTGTCACCACAGATCTTCCCTCGCACTGCTCACCTGCAGCACTCCATAGAGGACTGCCCTGCCCACCCTCCCACCGGTCTGAGGACCCCCACGACCTGCCCAACACCCTTCCCCTCCCCTAAATTGGACTGGTAAACCTCTGTGCGCTCCATAGTTCTTCCTCTCCTCTTCCACGAGGGCGCAATCTCCACTGGTGACCACACGACTGCGGCGCAGCCCAGCGGAACCAGTGAGTGACCATGCCTTACTGCTAGGACGCTCGTCAACTACAAAACAAGGTCTTTTTGTTTTACCTGGAGTAATTGATAAAGATTATGAAGGGATCATAAAGATCATGGTGTGGACACCAACATCTCCCTGTAACATACCAGCTGGACAAAAAATTGCTCAGCTAGTTCCTATACCAGACCTCTTGTCAGCAATTCCGTCAAATATCCAGCAAAGGGGTACAGGGGGTTTTGGTAGTTCTGACACTCCTCAGATCTTTTGGACACAATCACTTACAGATGAAAGACCTATGTTATCGTTGAAAATTAATGACAGAGTATTTCAAGGCTTAGTTGACACCGGTGCTGACATTACTATTATTGCAAAAAAGGACTGGCCACAAGATTGGCCCCTCGCAGCTACCATAGCTACGGTGGAGGGTATTGGGGGCACCACAATACCCATACAGTCTTTAAAATTCTTGCGTGTGACTGGACCAGATGGTCAAAACGGGTACATTCGTCCTTTTGTCCTTGACAGCTCCTGCACCCTATGGGGTTGGGATTTATTGAAGCAATGGGGATTGTCTCTGACAACCAATTTATAAAAGCGGCCACTGAAGTTAAGCAACCTCGCCTTAAATTAACCCGACTCACTGAGAAGCCAGTGTGGATTGATCAGTGGCTGTTGAAGGGAGAGAGGCTGCAAAAAGAGAAGGAATTAGTAGCAGAACAACTAGCTGCAGGTCACATTTGTCCCTCAACTAGCCCTTGGAATACACCAATTTTTGTAATACCAAAAAAATCAGGTAAATGGAGATTGTTGCAAGATTTAAGAGTTGTAAATAATGTAATGGAAAATATGGGTCCTTTACAACCTGGAATTCCAAACCCCTCTGTAATTCCTGATGATTGGTCACTGTATGTAATTGACCTAAAGGATTGCTTTTTTACTATTTTGTTACATCCTGATGATTGTAAACATTTTGCATTTTCTGTTCCAGCTATCAATAATCAGGCACCCATGAACAGATATGAATGGACTGTTTTACTGCAGGGTACGAAAAGTAGCCCTATCATTTGTCAATCTGTGGTCAGTTCTGCCATACAGCCCACTCGAATGATGTACCCTGATGCGATCATCTATCACTATATGGATGATATCTTAAAAGCAACACAAACTGAATCAGATACACAACTGGTTTTTGCACATTTAAAATTCGAATTGGAAAAGCGTGGGTTAAAATTGGCTCCAGAAAAAATTCAAATGTAACCCCCTTGGAAATATTTGGGGTGGCTTTTGCTGCAACACATGGTAAGACCTCAAAAATTAAACATTCAGTTTACTGTTTCAACTTTAAATGATTTGCAAAAACTTTTAGGCACAATCAGTTGGGTCAGATCTATGTTGGGAATAACTATGGAAGATTTGTCTCCTCTGTTTTCACTATTAAAAGGTGATGCAGATTTAAATTCTCCTAGAGAAATGACACCTGAAGGCAGGAAATGTTTACAATTGGTATCAGAAAAAATTCAGAATACATTTGCTGGATGGTTTGTTCCTACTTTGCAGTTATGTTGTTTTTTAATTAATGCTAGATTTCAACCTTTTGTTTTAATAGACCAATTGAAAGGAAATTAACTCATCTGCATTGAATGGTCATTTTTAGCACACACTTCTCCAAAAACAGTCTGGTCACAAGTCGAGATGTGGGAAGAACTGCTGATGAAAAGCAGAATCAGAATACATGAGTTGGTAGGCAGAGATGTAGATGTTATCTACATTCCTGTTCCAAAACAATATTTGGAGGTTTTATTGTAAATGTCAATGCCAATTCAGAATGCATTTGCAGATTTCTCAGGGCAAATTATTTATTCTTTACCTTCACATAAATTGTTACAATCACTTTCTAATTTACAATTATCAGATACTCCTATCTGTTCTGATTCATCCATTACCGATGCTGTTACTTTCTTTTTTGAAGGTTCATGTAAATCACATAAAGCAGTAGTTGAGTGGAAGAGAGAAAGTGATGATGATTGGAAGTCACACATTGTAAAACAAGAGGGTTCTACACAAATGGTAGAACTCAGAGCAGCACTTGAGGTGTTTTGTCTCTGACAATGAGGCTGTAAATATTGTTTCAGATTCTTTTATGTATGTGGTATTTTACAATGTTTAGAATTTAACTTTGTAAAAGAAGTATGCAACAGAATATTATTTGATTTTTGATACCTGAAATGTTGATGCTAAAAGAAAAAATAACTCAGGAGCAGTTAATTGAGGGCGAGATTAGGAAAGGGTTTAATTGTGCCAAGGCATAGATGTTACAGGACGCGTGCCGGCTGTACCTGAGATGTTACATTTTATAATACTGCTTGACCAATCCAAGTTTTGCCCTTCCCGTAGCCTTTGCTCTGGTCCACTCCCTGGTCCACCCCATGGGAATTGGGTTTGTGGGCTTTTTGGGACCACCTCTTCATCATTCTCATCATCCTCAGAGCACAAAGGGTACACGGTCATCTAGTTCTTGATTCTGTTCTGTTGTTCAGGCCCAGATATGAGTGTTCTCTAAACAGCATAGGCCTTGCCTTGACAAAAGACTAAACATTTCTACTAAATTCAGGGGTAGGATTGATATGGGGAGCATAGAATGGGGTAAGAGGGTTAAGGAATGTGTAAACTAAAGGGTGCTAGAGGGTGAGGGAACAAGGGCTACTGCTTCTACTTCTTATAAAACTTATAAAGCTTACAAAATTAGAAAAATAAAAAACTAAAAGGGTCTTAAGGCATCACCTTCATAAAGTTTTGTTTCTCTTAATCTCTCAAAGGAAGTGCAGGTTTTATGTTTTTCACATTAGATCACACACTACCAGGAACTATTGTCGAAGGAAATTGACTTGCAGAAAAACAGCAGCTGCAGCACAAGTTCCTCACATTCTTGAACAAGCTTGTCTTTCGCATAGTTTTTATCATCAAAACGCTAAGGCACTTCAGAAGACTTTTCAGATCACTACTTCGCAAGCTTGTGAAATTGTAAATATGTGCCTGGATTGCCAAAAGGTAACACCTTTGCCTTCTCAGACTGGAGCAAATCCTCAAGGGCTCCGCATGAATGAAATATGGCAAACAGATGTTACTCATATCCCTGAATTTGGTAAACTATGTTCATGTTACTGTTGATACGTTTTCCTCTTTCCTAGTTGCAACTGAACATGCAGGTGAAAAGGCCAAAGATCTTCGTCTTCACTTTCTTTGAGCTATCATGGTTTTGGGATTGTCAAATATGGTCAAAACTGACAATGGACCTGCATATACCTTGGGAGCACTACATAGATTTTTTAATGACTGGGATATCAAACACGTTACAGGTATTCCACACTCACCTACAGGGCAAGCCATTGTTGAACGAGCCCATGGCAGCCTGAAACGCATGCTAGAAAAACAGAAAGGGGGAACTGTGATGTCCCCACATGAAAGACTGCTTAAAGTACAGTATGTTTTGAATTTTTTGAATGTCTCTGCTTTTGATTCTCTTACAACTCAGGAACAACGATTCTTATCAAAACCACATACACAAAACCCATATGTTATATATAAGGATCTTCAGTCTGATCAGTGGATCAGACCAGTACCTTTGTTAACATGGGGTCAAGGTTACGGTTGTGTTTCTCTTTCAACAGGAAATTGACTACCTGAGAAAAGAATTTGCCCAGTGAATGTCAACAAGGATGGTTAAAGAGGCAGATGGAACAGTTATGGAAATCATCATCACCGTACTCTTGGTACAATTACTAACGATACAGACAGATGTTTATTGGGCGCATGTACTTGACTCACTGTTGTTTCAATCTCTTACATGGTGGGATGAAGAAATGTCCCTGAGCTATTCTGACACTAGATGGGTTGGAGGATTTTGGATTGAGTCCACATGGAAGGATCTGCATGAGAATCTGACAATGTTTAATAGGACTTTTTATACTGACATGCCACCTATTTGTGTAACAAAAAATCAATCAAATCACCGCCTGTCTTTTACAGCATATCCGCACATAGTCAGACATCAAATTTCTAGAGATCAGACAAAGTATACTCAGATAGATTTGCCTGGGGTAGTGGGAGATTATGTTAATATTACTGGACATCCCCCTCTTCCAAACTGCTTTCACCCCAAATATACATCTTTACAGCAATTTCAATGGAAACCTTGTCTAGGCAAGCAACCTCATTTGTTTAACATGTCATATGGATGGGTTATTGATTGGGGACCTAATGGAACATATATTAGTAAATTCACATGGAGGAATGGGGGTTCTTCAGGTCTGGTGCTTCAGTTATTGTTAAACGATTCTTTCAATCAATCTACAGTTAAATATAACCTTTGGCACTTAGGCCTTCCTTTTGTAAATCGTACTAATCAATGGATTGAACATGATAATCAGTCTTTAGTGTTTTCTCCTATTAATCATAATTGTTCTATTATTTGTACCTCACATCCATATATATTTGGTTTACTGGAAAATGTTACTTTTATGCAAAATGATTCTTTGTTTCAGATAACTTCTGTGCAAACAGTTTTTAAAACGTGTTCAGCCTCAGGACATTACTCCTCACACGGTTTTATTGCCTTTTAAAAGGAGGGCTGATGTATGGATTCCTGTGAATTTGACACATAAGTGGGAAAGAGAAGGGGGTCTGGAATAGATAGTCCAAATCTTAGAGGAAGAAACGAAAGGAAAAAAGTCCAAATGTTTTTGGGGGCTGGTTTCTGTTTGCACAGATTTCTGCAATAATTACACTAGTGACTGCGTCTGTAGCTGTTGCTTCCTTAACTACATCCATACAAACTGCAAAAACAGTTAGTGAAGTTCTCATGAATGTTACAAAGGAATTTGGAACACAAGAAACAATAGATGAAGAAATTATGGTAAGACTAGGAACCTTAGAGGCAGCAGTAATGTGGTTGGGAGACAGGATGCTTTGCACACTCACATTAGTTTACAGTGTGACGGGGAGTTTCAAAAGCAAGGTTTATGTGTTACATCATTGCCCTGGAATGAAAGTGTACACAATTGAGACCTAGTCAAGCAACACGTTCAGGGTGCTTTTGACACATCCTTACGGGGACATGTCGAAACTTTGAAGTTCCAATTAAAGGATCAATTACACTGACTGCAACAACTATAAACTCAGTGTTACAAACTCTTAAGGATAGTATATCATGGATAAACCCGAAAAACTGGTTTACTGGATTGAATTTGAGAACTTGGGTCTTTATTGGAATTGCAATCTTGATGTTTATTATCTGCATGATTGTAATTACTGTTGTGATTCAAGTTGTTAAAGGTATGCGGCAAACTCAAAACCAAGTTATGATGAACTTATTGTTGAAAACAGAAAAGGAGAATTGTGGACATCGCCTGGCCTAAATGCGTGTCCTAGTTAGAACAGCTGGGACCGATTCATCATTGGATGGGTGTAGCCCAAAACTCTGTATTCTATAGCCCTCCATGCCATTTCCCAGAAACTGTTGTCAGTAGAGGCCTGCGAGGTGCCCCCCCCCCCATGCTCCTGTCCTCATGCCCTTTTGTGGAATTCCCTGACTGA
>NW_020885021.1:438368-467865 GCF_003945725.1 Corapipo altera | reverse complement strand
ATCCCAGGGTACTGGGTTGTACATTTGGTTTTTTGTGGATTGAATTCGGTTGTTTGTCTGTATAATCATACTTGTTGTGTTGGTTTTTAATAAATTGTTATTCTGACTTGTGGTCTCTCTTTTGAGTTCATTTTCCCCTGTTGGTTAACTTTTAAACCAGCACAATGCGTGATGTGAATGTACTAGAAAACTTGGACAAGATGTTTTGACCGTGTTCTGACCCAGAGGATGGAATGTTGTGTAGGAACGACATGGACGATCGGAGACAAAACAATAGATTAGGGTGTCCAGATGGACTTTAGTTATTTTTAGTTATGTAGGAAAACAAAACTATAAATCTGTCAGTGAATAGGATCAAAGTGTATTGAGAACATATAAGCATGATTTCTTTATCTATTAAACTGATTCAGCATCTAGTTTGCTGTGTCTGTCTCATGCACTGCGATACTGCCCTCTCCAACTTCCCTCCCCTCTCACATACCCCCAGGGATGCTGAACCGCAGTCAAACACCTTCCACACCCCATGCTTCCCCCAGACAACCAGCATGACTCAAGCTAGTACAGGGTACCTAAAGGAGGTACCTGCAGGAACTGTCTGTGAGTCTTCAGTGGTACCCACAGCCCCAGGACGGTCACTGTGCACGACCCACAGCACGTCTGCCTACCAAGTCTCTGCACAGAGTACTCCAAGTGGAGGTCCACAGTCCTGATGGAGCTTGCACGCCATGCATATGCACTTGTAGGAGGCCTGGTCCAAGTGTGCCAGGATAGAGCATGCAGTTGCTGAAAATCAGTGAGTTTGGGGCTGTCACAGGCGCTACCCAGTGACATCCCGGGAGTCTCTGGCACTGCCCTCTTGAGGGAAACGACTGGATGGTAGACCTTGAATTTGAGCAACTGCAGCTGTGAAGTCGTAAAGAATGTAAACAACTTTCCTGGACTTTTTTCAAGTCACCATGACTTTGCTATTTTGCAACCACTCCTAATATATTTATACATGAAAACACCAACAGTAGATTGACATGTGTATGACCTGATGGTCTGATGTATGTGTTCCAATAGTAGGTTGACATGCGTATGGTGTGATGTCATCATGGCTAGGCTTCGCGAACGAAGATTTGGGAAGGCACTATCCACATTTGCTACAGGCACACTGGTGGCTTATGAGGCCAATACGTGACAGACATATCCGATTGCAAAAGGCACAGCAGAAAGACTCCTTAGATGGTGTATTCTGCAAGACACGGTTCTTTCTGCATTGCCTTTTTTCCTCGAGAGTGATCCTGCGTGTGTTCTCGAAGGAGACAACTCCGTTATAGATGGCGTGTCTCCAGGACTCCCGATTGGAGGCCAGAGTAGACCAGTTATGGTGATCAATATGGCCAAGGCTGAGATGTTGTTTCAGGGAGTCCTTGTATCTTTTCTTCGGGGCTCCTCTCATGCGGCAACCAGTGGCAAGTTCACCATAGAGCAGGATCTTAGGGAGGCGGTGGTCCTTCATCCTTGAGACGTGCCCTGCCCATCGCAACTGCGTTCTCAGTAACATGGCCTCAATACTTGTGACAGCTGCTTGCTCTAGTACAGATGTATTGGTCACATAATCTGACCAGTGGATGTTAAGGATTGTACGGAGGCAGCGTTGATGGAAGTGTTCTAGGAGACGCAGGTGGTGGCGGTAGATGACCCATGATTCGGAACCATATAAGAGAGTAGACAACACTATGGCTTTGTAAGCACTGATCTTGGTGCTTTTCTTCAAGTGTTTATTACGCCATACTCTTTTGTGGAGTTTTCCAAAAGCACTATATGCCTTAGCTAACCTGTTGTCTATCTCTCCGTCGATCTTACCATCTGAGGAGATGAGGCTACCAAGGTAATTAAACTGCTGGACTGATTTGAGCTCTGATTGGCCAATGGTGATGTGGGGATGATGGGGGACTTCCTGAGGTGCAGGTTGATGGAGGACCTCTGTCTTCTTTAAGTTGACTTCCAGCCCAAAGAGCTCAGTAGCATCTGTAAAGTAGGATGTTAAACGCTGCAGGGCTGCTTCTGTGTGGGCAACAAGGGCAGCGTCATCAGCATAAAGCAGTTCCCGGACAAGATGGTTTAAGGTCTTGGTGTGGGAATCTGCAGAAGCTGTGGGAATGTTTTCGAGCCTAGTTTGAAGGTTTGCCTGGAAACTGTCTCTTACTGTGGCTGACTGGAGATTGTTAACTTGGAGTCTTCTCCTTGGGATGTTTCCCCTTTTTGGTTTGAATTTGAGCTTGAAATTGAGTTTACAGCGCACAAGCCGATGGTCTGTTTGGCATTCTGCTCTGGGCATCACGCGGGTATGGTGGACATCGTGGGTATCTCTCTGTTGCACCAAGACATAATCAATGAGGTGCCAATGCTTAGAACAGGGGTGCATCCAGGTTGTCTTCAGACTATCTTTCTGCTGAAAGATAGTATTAGTGATGGCGAGTTGTTGCTCAGCACAGAATTCTAGCAGAAGTCGACCATTATCGTTGCAGTTTCCAACACCATGTTTGCCTAATACTCCTTTCCAGGTTTCAAAATTCTTGCCTACTCTGGTGTTGAAATCACCAAGGATAATGATCTTATCGTCTGCAGGAACCTTTTGGGTAAGGAGGTGCAGGTCAGTGTAAAATTTGTCTTTTTCAGCAGGGTCAGCTTGGAGAGTTGGGGCATATATACTAAAGAGGACAACATGTTGCTTGTTGTTTAGTGGAAGGCGTAGGGAGATAATGCGGTCAGAGTGACCTGTTGGCAGATTTTCGACTTTAGGAACAATGGAGTTTTTGATCATGAAGCCAACTCCTGAGAGGTGTTTTTCAGTTCTGGGTTTGCCTGACCAAAAGAGTGTGTAACCGACACCATGTTCTCTGAGGTTGCCTTCTTCATGAAGGCGAACTTCACTGAGAGTGGCAATGTCGATGTTGAGACGAGTCAGCTGATGGGCAATTAGGACAGACCGGCGCTCAGGACGTCCGCTATCCGCAGAATCGAGCATGGTTCTGATATTCCAACATGCTAGAGTTAATTTAGGTACACCTTTGGAGGCAGGTGCATGCCTTTGTCTTTTGATCTTTGTGCGACCGCATTGGAAGAAGATGCCCGTTGGTCTGCGGTTAACCAACCGGGTGAAAGTGGAGATGAGTTTTGTTTAGGCCACCTTTTCTAGGCCCCTCTCCGAGTGGAGCAAGCAGTGCTGTCCTTGAAAAGACTGCTTGGTCGTTCAGGGTGCTGCCCCAAGAGACTGTCATCTCCGGTCCGTCTCAAATGACCAATATCCTGAACCACCTGCATGCAGGGTTGGGTCTGCGGCTCCCAGTGCACCTTTCACCTGCCGTTTCGACCCTCGCCCGTCGCTACAGGACTTTTTGCATGTGGGTAAAGCCTTCAAGCCTGCACAATGGATTTTTTAGGTGAGACACAGTGTGCGTGGAACTGAACCCACCCTTTAATCCTGAGGTTCATCTGCCAGGGTCGAGCGAGTTTGGACGGTGGTAGTGAGGTCCTCAGGACGTAGGTTTGATTAGAGTGACCTTCTCTTAGATGGATGGCCTTACAGGGCTAAGCGAGCTCCATCTGCCCAGGTTTGGGATTGGAGTTGTCCTTTTCCTAGGATGACTGCCAGGAGGCTAATGAGCTCATCCTGCCCAAGAATGTATTAAATCTGGTCCTACGATTTTGATCTGTCTGGCATGGGCGACCCTGTTGGAGGCATGTACCATATAGCTCGCAACCACACAGGGGTACAGAGACTATGTTCCTATTAGAACACTTTGGGCAAGATTTTATTTCCTGTTTTATTATCACCTACCTATAAACGAACTGAAGGAGGTACCCAGGGACAACCCTTTGTCCTGTCCACCATTTCAGGATGTAACAGAGCAAAACAAGTATATCCAGAACATGCCGAACCTGGGCAACAGCCACAGGAGAACCAAAAACAGACAGACAGAACAAACAAAGCAAACATTCTGACCCCAGTACCCATCCAGGCGGGGGTGCCTTTCATTGGCCCCAGCCTGGCGGGGACCCCCATTATTCTAAAAGAACCCACTATCCACCCTGACCTTATCCTTCACCACTGTGTTTCCACATATCTTCAGGCACACTACTCACCTGCGACATTTCATACGGGATTGTGCCGCTCTCCCTCCTGCTGGTCGGCGGACCCCCACGACCCGCTTGACACACTACGCTAATCCTCTCCCCCACCCAACCCCTCCCCCCCAAACCTGGAACGCCAAACCTCTGTGTGCTCCGAAGTTTCCTTCTCCTCTTTCATGGAGGTGCAGTACCTGCCAGCAAGGTTCCCCTTGTCTCTCCTTTCTCCTGCAATGACCGCGCTCGGGGGCACAACCGCGTGGAGCGGGAAAGGCTCCCGGCAGGCACGGGAAGCCCCCCCAGCAGGGGGTCCCGCCCCCGGAGCGCGGGAAAGGCTCCCGGCAGCCCGGGGGACCCGACCACGAGGCACGGGAAACCCCCCCAACTGGTGTGATGTATGTTTACATGAAAGTACCAATAACAGGTTGACATGTGCATGTTGCAATAAAGTTGCCTTGTGCCTTGCCTTGTACCTTATGCCGAGTGCCTTTCCCTGCTTAATTGCTGTCTGAGCCCGTTCCTGACTGCGGCATCTGGTGAACCCCTACACGATTTATTGCAAAGAAGATTTACCGCAAGGAGGATTTCTTGCATTAGACTGCGGACCTTAGAGCAGTAATAAAGATTTATTGCAGACAACTGCGGACCTGGGAGCGGTGGTAACATAGCATTTGTCAGCGGACCTGAGAGCTGACCGGCAGACCTTAGAACTGAAAAGGAAGTCTGGACTTCATTTACAGACACCTGGAAAGAAAGTGAGCCATTGGGGAATAAATAACAGAAGCACAGATATCCGTGGAAAAGGAATCTGTTGGCATAGTGCTAACAGAGAAGCACGGTGTGAGATATCAGAAATGTGCGCTCTGCACCTTACATAGTTGGTGCAAAACAAATGGGATAGATGCTCAGTCAGCATTTTGTACAGACATTTGGGACTCTGCAGGGAGAGTGCTTTTAAATGCAGCCACTGAGTCTCTTAAGCAGGCTGCCAGCATCCTGAAACTGTGGCGAACTGTCTTTAAAACTTTAAAAGATCATGCTTCAAAAAAATCACCACCCTTCAAGCCAGAAAATGAAGAAAAACCTAGCAAATCACCCTCGGTGACAGTAAAAAGAGAAAGGTCACCCCTCCTTGCCGCTAATACAAGATTTTTCGGCCATGCAGTCGCCCTACTGGAGGGGGGAGCACATTGCTGCCCAGCGTACACTGCACCAATCGAACAGTGCGAGTTCGAATCGTGGCCGCTGCCATCCCGCGGAGTTGTGGTGCAGACGAACACCAGAGAACCACTATGGCTGCCGGAGAATCCTAACGGCGTGGCGGAGCAGCGCTAGGTAGCGCCGCGTGGGTAGGGCAGGAGTACCTGGAAACCGGCGAGAGGGCAGCCCGGCAGCAACAATGCAAGAAAAAAACAGGAACGGAGCAGCCCCAGAGGGAAATAAGAACAGAGCAACCCCGAGAAAGTGCCACTTCCCGTTGACAGGAGAGGAAGGCTAGAGAACTGCCTTCCCGTATTTCTGTTAACTCTCGTGTTAATTGTGTTGTGTGTCCAATGTCGTGAGCTCACAGTGTTGATAACGGTACCGTGCTAGTGCGTGTGTGTGTGTTGGGGGTTGTGTGTGTGTGTGGAGAAGCGACCATAAGTTTGTTAGCAACTGTTAAAACCCAGAGATGAGAGTCTGGGAGAATCTCCTCCTGTTAGAGTGTCTCAGGTGAACGCAAGAGCATAGGAATTCACTTTAGGATTATTCAAACTGCTGCCTGAGTCTGGCGTGCCGGGGCCGCGCGCCAGGGCTGGGAGCTGTCCGCCGGGGCTGCCGCCGCGCCGAGCCGGGCCGGGGGGAAGGCAGTGCTGACAGCCGCGGCAGGAGGTGGCAGAGTGGCAGAGGGACCCCAGCGACAGAGGTGGCGGCGGAGCAGGCGGCAGCACCGAGAACTGCTTCTGCAGAGCCAGTCAGACTTCTACGGGGGTCCCCAGGAGTTCCACGGCTCGCGGAGTGGCCCGAGGAACAGCAGACCGACGGCGAGCCCGACAGTGACTGCAGCAGCAAGAAAAGAAACGAAAAGTAGCTCCAGCCTTTTCTCTCTTCCTCCCCGCCCCGCCGGGAAGGGGGAGGAGGGGGAGAGAGTGAGTAGGAACGGCAGCAGAGGTTGCAGTCAGAAAGAGAAACAAAAGTCTTCTTTCCCTTTTCTGTTACTCTTGGGGAATAAGTATTTAAAACAAACAAGTACACACCTTTCCATAGTTCTCGTTTCCATCTTTAGCTCCTTAGCTCTGCCATTTGGGAATTAGTGAGAGACCGGCTCGCGGGGGAGTTGCCCCGCAGAAACCAAGCATGTAAGTGATTGAGAAAAGAAAGCAGAATCTCTCTCTTTAGTCCTTCTAATCACTTGTAGATAACTTAAAACTAGAAGTGTGTTCGCACAATAGAGATAATTTGTTGCCTAGCAACCGAGTGGGAAGCTTAAATCACCTCCAGCAGTTTCTCAGAACTAGGGAGAGAGCAGAACTTTCCTACCTTACAAAAACTACAACTTTGCAAATAGGATGAATGAAAAGCCAGCAGGCTGAGGATTTCCTTAACTCTTAGATAAAACATCTCTCTATCTCCCTGTTATAGACTGAGAAGTGACTGTGACAGTGGAGTGACCCTGTCAGGTTCTATGTGTACTGAACAACTGAAGCAACTGTGACTCCTCTTATATTTTTGCTACTACATTTGCTCAGTGCTTCTCTAAACCCTCAGTCTGCAGGGGTGGGAAAACTGTCTTCTTGAAACACCCCCACAGTTAGTGCTGTGAATACAAGTGGTTGAAGCCAGAGACCTTACCCTGGGTTGGCATTACACTGATCACATCTTTAGAATTGTGTTTAAAAAGTTTAATCAGCTGATTTTTACATGATCTTACAACTAGTTATTTGTTCTCCTTTGTGCTGCTTATGTTGTGAATTTTGTTCTCTCACCAGAATTTCACAGACAAAAGAACTAAAAATACAAGCAGATAATGTAGATCACATCTAAGGAACCAGCTGTAAACTGGAATCTGGCCTTCTCCATCCTTCTGAACTGCACATGTAGCTTGAAGCTCAGTATAAAAAAGAATAATCAAACAGTATTTTTTCACTGTTGTAGACTCAAACATACTAAATATATTAGAAAGTAAATAAATTAACTTTTAAGTAATTAACTTTTCCTTCCCTCTTGGAATAGTGGGCAACATTTCTACAGTGTTCTAAAGGGAAAGACCTTTGTGGTTATATTTTTAGTTTTGTGGTTATATTTTTAATTTCCTACGGAGATAATATTGATTATAATTTTGGAAAAAGAGAGAAAACAAAACAAAATCTTTAATTTGATCCCAAGTGCAAGAAATGTATGGTCTATATTGAAAAAACCTGAGATGCACCCGATGTTGTAATTAGTATTGTGATATATAGATAATTGTGATTCGTGAAACAAATGGGTGATTACATCACAATAAAACAAACTGATTGTAAAACTTAATTACATCCCCATAAAGAAATAAAACAGACCCTTACAAGGTCAAGAGACCTAAAACCTCCTTACTGTCCTAGGAATAAAATATAGTAGAACTTTAAGTCTTTAGGTGCCTGTTCGTCCAAGAATGCATGAATTATGACTGGTTGTAGAGATAACCCTTTTAGCTTTAGCTGTAAGAAACCCCATATATTAAATACTTAGCAAAAACCTGTAGAATGTATATGTATATGATATAATTAATATGCATGAAGTAGCTAAGATAAATACTAAATGTACCCTGTAGTAAGGGTGTGCAGATTTGAGAAACTGGTCCCATTTCTGTCACCCAGTCGGTTGCTTGCTTTTACCATATAATAAACTATTATTCGAAACTTATAGAAACTCGAGACTTTGTTTATCACAAGTATGACTAACAATACCTTTAATATGCCTTCAAGTAATCCTTATTCATTTAACTATATCACAAATCAAAAAGTATTCATTCTCAATCTATCATTAATAATTGTCATGAATAAGAGGAGTCAATCTGTGGCTCTGGTGAACCTAGTCCGAGACTGAGAAGATGATGCAGAATACAGTAAATTAGAGAAACTGTTCTAATTGCTTTTGTCATCTTTGTATTAATCAGAACAATAACTACAGCCATGCATTAGCCATTCAATGCAGACCACGCATCTTGAAGAACAAAATGCATTGTTTTTTTCTTTCTTGCATAGCAGCCCTCTTGCCCTAATAGATCCCTGAATCTACTATTCCAGAGTTAAGAAAGTCTCTGTCACCAACAATGTGTTTTAACTTATTCTTTTTTTATGTAGTGTTATATTGCTAGCAAGTAAGAATCAGAGTTAGAATCAAAACTTGCATTTGTCTCCAGTATAGAAAGCTATAACATGATTAAATTCGTATTATGAATTTAGCTGGAATTTGAAAACAAACTCAAAATTCTATATCATATCCAAACTAGAAAAACTTTAAAAGAATGAATTGCCAGTATAGTTTGAATAATACTGTCAAATTACCAGACAATACTATAGTTATTGATGTTATATTTCTGTTGCCTTTATAAAAATTGGTATTGTTTTGTTACACTGATTGTTTTACAATGCTTATGTTTATATATGTTTCATCCCAGTAGTTTTATAATGAGTAACAAGAATTATTTGGAATATCTCTCTCCTCTCTAACTGCTGATGAATATTTTATGTTGTTTTCCTTGTTTTTTATCAATATACTGTTTGTTCAACAGTAGCATGGTCCAACCACAAACCATGCGGTAGAATGTATTTGTACTTAATTAGATAATACTACTTTAGTCTGTGTTTAGTCTAGAGCAAGCACTAATAGAAGAGAACTTCGTCCCTGAAGCAAACATCTTGTATAGTTTGAAATTAATTCTATTTTACTATTAGTTGACAGCCCTCCAAAAACATTTGAAAGAGAAAGTGAAAAATGATGTTAAGAAAGACCCCCGAAATACAACACGCAAGCGCAGAAGAAGTGCCACTTACATGATGAGACAGAAACTGAAGGTCTGTGACTGAGTGATACTGGTCACATCTACCCAAGTAGATGTCACAAACAACTTATATAAAAAGCAAATAACTCATACTTAAAGAACAGTAGAA
Source organism: Corapipo altera (assembly GCF_003945725.1). Lineage (NCBI taxonomy): Eukaryota > Metazoa > Chordata > Aves > Passeriformes > Pipridae > Corapipo > Corapipo altera. Next base: position 458,620 of record NW_020885021.1, on the reverse strand, counting down.
CGAAAGTTGTCCTTACATGGAACACTAAGCTCAAAAGTTAACAGCAACCAAAGCAAAGTTTATTATTCATGTAACAATTAACCTAACAGTTCAATTTCAGGACATGAACACTGACAGTGGAAAGACAACACAACAATCCTTTTTCCTTCACCCCCATCCTCCAATTGAGAAAAAAGAAAAAAAGGGGGGAGTAAGGAAACATAGGTTCATGAGATGGTCTTACTAAGTGGTTTTTGAAGTTGTTTATCTAAATAGCTAAAATTGTTTTAAGATGCATGCATAAACTTGGTGGAGAAGTAGAGTTTTTTCAAATATTTTGTAGTGACTACTAACAGGTACTCTTTGAAGTCCAAAAGCCCATTAGCATGGGGAAGTGTCTGTTTTGCTTTAGAAATAGAAAGAGTATACATTTATCTTTGAACTATAGAAGTGTTTGTGTGTATTTGAGTTTTGAATTGAACATCCAACAGAAATATGTTTGTGTTTTACAAGTTATATTTTCATAAAACATAAATGCATAATTAGATCTTATCTCAGGGCAAAAAACAAGAATGATAATTCCTTAGTTCATAAAACACAGTGATATGAAACTCAGAAATATGTCTGTATGAAAGTGTGTTTGACAGTGGCCACTGTGAGAGTTCGTATGTGTGTATGTTTTGGTTTTGCTCACAAATACACAAACACCCTTAAAATAAAAACAAAAAACACATAACCCTAAATTGAATGGAGTTCCATTTACAGAAATATTTTTAGATTGAATAAAAGCTCTCAAGAACAAACCCTATATTAGAAACACCTTTAAACAATAGTTAAGAAACACAAACCCTGAGGTCATCAAGTTGTTAAGTTTGGTTCAAGACCATTTGTTTATAGGTCAGTTCTGGTAAAGTGTTGAAACAATAACTAAAATAAAGTTAATTTCTGATAGAGAATAGTGAGAATAAGTTAAGTAATTTGTTTAAGCTAACTAAACATGTTTTGTATTGATCCATAGTTATTTGGTTTGACATTGTTTGAAATTCTTTCTTTTGCATTTGTTTCTTGTGTACCTTTCTATATCTAACAAATGTTTGATAGTCTTTCTTCATAAGTTAAATATTTTTTATGTTAATGCTAAATTTGGGAATATAGTCATTGTACCATTATTTGAAGTTTTGTGCATTTTATTATGTGTCCCCTGTTTGATATCTTGTGTTCAACGAGTGATTGGTCAGAATTTCTCCCAATCCTTGTTTTTCAATTTAAAAATAAAAAGGGGGAATTGTGGGAAATGACTGGATGGTAGGCCTTGAATTTGAGCAGCTGCAGCTGTGAAGTCGTAAAGAATGTAAACAACTTTCCTGGACTTTTTTCAAGTCACCATGACTTTGCTATTTTGCAGCCACTCCTAATATATTTATACATGAAAACACCAATAGTAGATTGACATGTGTATGACCTGATGTCCTGATGTATGTGTTCCAATAGTAGGTTGACATGCGTATGGTGTGATGTATGTTTACATGAAAGTACCAATAACAGGTTGACATGTGCATTGTGTGAAGAGTATAAATATCTGTAAGCTGTTGCAATAAAGTTGCCTTGTGCCTTGCCTTGTACCTTATGCCGAGTGCCTTTCCCTGCTTAATTGCTGTCTGAGCCTGTTCCTGACTGCGGCATCTGGTGAACCGCCACTCAGCAAGGGGGAAAGCCTGCTTTGCAAGATATTGACCATATTCTCCTGACCTTGTCAATGTGGGTTAACCTCAGGCTTGTCAGGTCCCATGGTGAGAGACTGGTGCCCCTGGGCACAAGGGCCTGGGAATGGAGAGCCCAATAATGCAAACAGGGAACCCTGATGATCTCCTTGAAGGAAACAGAGAACCCTGACTTGACTGTTCCAAGGGTTGTCAGAGGAGAAGGATTTGCCCCTTATCTGCTGTGGGAAAGTTCCTTAAAATGATCATCTCACTCCATGAGGATCAGCACGGCCAAGTCAGATAGGGCAATACACTTTCTGAACCCTTCTTAATTAAGAATGGTGTGAAACAAGGCTGCGTTCTCGCTCCTACCCTATTCACCGTCTTCTTTATCATGATGCTCCAAAGGGCCACAGTAGACCTCGATGATCAGGACGGTATCTACATTCAATACCGTACTGATGGAAGTCTATTCAATCTAAGGCGACTGAAGGCCCACACCAAGACATTAAACTACCTTGTCTGGGAGCTGCTCTATGCTGATGACGCCGCCCTTGTTGCCCACACAGAAGCAGCCCTGCAACGTTTAACATCCTGCTTTGCAGATGCTGCTGAGCTCTTTGGGCTGGAAGTCAGCTTAAAGAAGACAGAGGTCCTCCATCAACCTGCACCTCAGGAAGTCCCCCATCATCCCCACATCACCATTGGCCAATCAGAGCTCAAATCAGTCCAACAGTTTAATTACCTTGGTAGCCTCATCTCCTCAGATGGTAAGATCGATGGAGAGATAGACAACAGGTTAGCTAAGGCATATAGTGCTTTTGGAAAACTCCACAAAAGAGTATGGCGTAATAAACACTTGAAGAAAAACACCAAGATCAGTGTTTACAAAGCCATAGTGTTGTCTACTCTCTTATACGGTTCCGAATCATGGGTCATCTACCGCCACCACCTGCGTCTCCTAGAACACTTCCATCAACGCTGCCTCCGTACAATCCTTAACATCCGCTGGTCAGATTATGTGACCAATACATCTGTACTAGAGCAAGCTGCTGTCACAAGTGTTGAGGCCATGTTACTGAGAACACAGCTGCGATGGGCAGGGCACATCTCCAGGATGAAGGACCACCGCCTCCCTAAGATCCTGCTCTATGGTGAACTTGCCACTGGTTGCCGCATGAGAGGAGCCCCGAAGAAAAGATACAAGGACTCCCTGAAACAACATCTCAGCCTTGGCCATATTGATCACCATAACTGGTCTACTCTGGCCTCAAATCGGGAGGTCTGGAGACACGTCATCTATAACGGAGTTGTCTCCTTCGAGAACACACGCAGGATCACTCTCGAGGAAAAAAGGCAACGCAGAAAGAACCGTGTCTTGCAGAATATACCACTTAAGGAGTCTTTCTGCTGTGCCTTTTGCAATCGGATATGTCTGTCACGTATTGGCCTCATAAGCCACCAGTGTGCCTGTAGCAAATGTGGATAGTGCCTTTCCAAATCTTCGTTCGCGAAGCCTAGCCATGACTGACTGGCTGTGGGAAAGCCTCTAGAATTTGGAAGGGACCTCTGAATATCATCTTATCCAATGCCCCTGCTAAAGCAGGGACAGATATAGCAGATTGCCCAGGACCATGTCCAGATGGATTTTGAAGATCTCCACAGATGGAGACTCCAATAGCTCTCTGGGCAACCTGTGCCAGTGTTCCTTCATTCTCACAGTAAAAGTGTTTCCTGATGTCCAAGAGGAATTTCCTGTGTTTCCTTTTGTGCTCATTGCCTCTTGTCACTGGGCAACACTGGAAAAAGCCTGTCTTCTTTTCACTCTCCCTTCAGACATTTGTACACCATGATGTGATCCTGTTCTGAGCTTTGTCTTCTTCAGGCTGAGCAGCCTCAGCTCACTCAACCCTTTCACCTATCGGAGGTACTCCAGTTCCTTCATCACCATTGTGGTCCTTTGCTGGACTTTCCCTAGTATAGCCATGTCTCTCTTGTACTGGACAGCCCAGAACTGGACACAGGACACAGGTGTGGCCTCATCAGTGTCGAGGAGAGAGCAAGGATCACCTCCCTCGACCTATTGGCAACACTCCCCCTAATGCAGCCCAGTAGACTGTTGGCCTTCTTGGCCACCAGGGCACATTGCTGGCTCATCTTTCACACCAGGACCCCCAGGTCCTTCTCTGCAAAGCTGCTTTCCAGTCAATCAGCTCCCAGCATATACTGGTCCAAAAGCTTGTTCTTCCCCAGGTGTAGGACTTTGCAATTCCCCTTGTTGAACTTGATGTTCCTTTTGTAGGGTGGCACATGTCTTTATGTAATAAAGAAAATACACGCTCTCTGCGAGGTGGTGAAACAAAGGGATTTATTTCAAATTCGGCGCTGCTTTTATCCCTTAAAACCATGTGACTTCCTTGACCAATAAGGTTGTCTATGTCGGCGCATGCTCCCTCAGGCACTGTTGCCCTGGTACATCCCCTTGTACCTTAGACATGCCCCCTACACCTTTCAGTTCACTCCTCCAGCCTGTCGAGGTCTCCCTGGATGGCCGCACAACCTCTAGCATATCAGCCATTCCTCTCAGTTTTGTGTCATCAGCAAACTTGCTGAGGGTACACTCTGCCCCATCATCCAACTCATTAATGGAGATATAGAGCAATACTGGACCCAGTATTGATCCCTGGGGTTAGTTACTGGCCTCCAACTAGACTTCATTCCATTGATCACCATACTGAATCCACCTGCCCAAGCTCTCAACAGAAGTCTTGTCTCTAATCCCTTTTTTTTAAAAAAAAAGGTATTTTAAGCTGATGCAGTAAAATTAGCACTTTATAATGGAACCTTTGCATGTAATCACATCTCAGTGGTATGTTTGAGCTTCACCATGACATGCTGGTGAGGTAGATCCTCAAGATTTTGTGGATGTCTAATGCCCACATAGTTACTGCTTAGCAACCAAGAGCTTCTTCAGGAGAAAGTAAATCCTTTGTAGATTGGGAGTTGGTTGCTGCGACTGCCATCTAGGCAGGAGGAGGAGGAGAACTGAAACTGTTAAGTGGATGGCTCTCAGCACATTCATGCCCAAGAAGATACTGATGACTTTATTCCTCACAACATGATCTGTGCCACTATCTGAACCAAGCATAGCTACTGCCTTGCAGAGTTCCCTGGTGCTTTAAGGACATGAGAAAGGTTCACTTCTTTCCTCAGTAAGGATATATACCCAGGTTGTTCTAAAAACACATATTTCATACAATCAGATCAGAGATCTTTTCTACATTTCAATGAGGTTTATTCAGTTCCTCAGTCCAACCTTGAGAAACACTGGCCATACACCTAGTGGGGAGCTGGGGTTTGTTGAGGCTGAGTACTTGCTTGGTGTAGTGGGGATCTGTCCCCTCATCTGTAAAATTACCACAGGAGGTCTGGTCTGTAAGGTGCAGCATCTATTGATCTTCTTCCAGAGCTCTAGAATTGGCTTTGCAAAGAGACAGATGAAGGAAAGGAGCAATTGGTGATCCAGACTGGGAGCACTGGTTATTTTCCAGTGAGTAATGGGCATGTCCACAGATGTCTGACACAGTCCAGAGTATGCTCCAACTGCAGAATCACTGGCAAAGAGACTCTTGTCCCGTGTTATCAATGCTACCTAAAGTTAGACTCAAGTTGATACTTTGCACCTCTTCTGTAGGAGAAAGAATATATATTCTTTTGCTTTCTCTCTTAATACAACCTTGTGCATCCTTCCCTTCCAAGAAAACTAGACACTGTATACGGAGAGGAGACAAAAAGGAAAAAAGTGCTCCTCAGTTGTGTTTCAAGTGTTGTCTGTGTAAAAAATTGACTCTAATCTCTGATAGCATCCTAGCTAACTTATCTCAAAACTCAGTTCTCCTGTCATTTTCAGTATCCTTTAAAAGGTCCATTCTGATGTGTGACTTACACTGCTCCGCCACTTCTTAAGGTTCTTTCTGTAAATAATAAGTTGCCTTTGAGTTTCTTCTAAAAATATTAAGACTGTCTTAACCAACATCTTAAGTGGTCTCTATGGCAACATTTCAGAGTTATATTTAGGACCAGTCTTGAAGATTGGTGTTCGGAGTTCATCATCACTTTGCTCTGGGTAGTTCTCGTGTCCAATAAGATTTTGCATTCTGTAATGTCTCTGACAAGAATTCAGTCATAGAATCATAGAATCACAGAATCATAGAATCATAGAATCAGCCGGGTTGGAAGGGACCTCTGAGATCATCAAGTCCAACCCTTGATCCAACACCGCTGCGGTTACTAGACCATGGCACTAAGTGCCACATCCAGTCTCATCTTGAAAACCTCCAGGGACGGAGAATCCACCACTTCCCTGGGTAGTCCATTCCAATGACTGATTACCCTCTCTGTAAAGAATTTCTTCCTAATATCTAACCTAAACCTCCCCTGGCAGAGCTTAAGACCATGCCCTCTTGTCTTACCAATAGTTGCCTGGGAGAAGAGACCAACCCCCACCTGCCTACAACCTTCTTTCAGGTAGTTGTAGAGAGTGATGAGGTCTCCCCTGAGCCTCCTCTTCTCCAGGTTAAACAACCCCAGCTCCCTCAGCCTCTCCTCATAGGACTTGTGTTCGAGTCCCTTCACCAGCCTCGTTCCTCTTCTCTGGACCTGCTCCAGCACCTTCCTGAACTGAGGGGTCCAGAACTGGACACAGTACTCAAGGTCTGGCCTCACCAGCACTGAGTACAGGGGAAGAATCACTTCCCTGGTCCTGCTGGCCACACTGATCTTGATACAGGCCAGGATGTCATTGGCCTTCTTGGCCACCTGGGCACACTGCTGGCTCATGTTCGACTTCCTGTCAATCCAAACTCCCAGGTCCTTTTTTGCCTGGCTGGTCTCCAGCCACTCTGTCCCCAGCCTGTAGTACTGCAGGGTGTTGTTGTGGCCAAAGTGCAGGACCCAGTACTTGGCCTTGTTGAACTTCATCCTGTTGGAATCAGCTCAACTCTACAGTCTGTCCAGGTCCCTCTGCAGAGCCCTCCTGCCTTCCAGCTGATCAACACTCCCCCTCAACTTGGTGTCATCTGCAAATTTGCTGATGGTGGACTCAATCCCCTCATCTAAATCATCAATAATGATATTAAACAGAACTGGGTCCAACACTGACCCCTGGGGGACACCACTAGTGACCAGTTGCCAACTGGATGCAGCACCATTCACCATCACTCTCTGGGTCCGGCCCTCCAGCCAGTTCCTAACCCAACAGAGTGCCCCTATCCAAGCCGTGGGCTGCCAGCTTTTCCAGGAGTATGCTATGGGAGACAGTGTCAAAGGCTTTGCTGAAGTCCAGGTAGACTACATCTACAGCCTTCCCTTGATCCACCAGGTGGGTCACCTGATCATAAAAGGGGATCAGGTTGGTCAGACAGGACCTGCCCTTCCTAAACCCATGTTGGCTGGGTCTGATCCCTTGTCCATCCTGTAGGTGCTGTGTGATTGCACTTAGGATGATCTGCACCATAACCTTGCCAGGCACTGAGGTCAGACTGACAGGCCTGTAGTTTCCTGGGTCCTTCTTCCAGCCCTTTTTGTGGATGGGCGTGACATTCCCCAACTTCCAGTCATCTGGGACCTCCCCAGTGAGCCAGAACTGTTGGTAGATGATGGAGAGTGGCTTGGCGAGCTCTTCCGCCAGTTCCCTCATCACCCTTGGGTGGATCCCATCTGGTCCCATAGACTTGTGAGGATCCAAGTGGCTCAGCAGTTCGCTAACTGTTTCTTCCTGGATTACAGGGGGGATATTCAGCTTCTTATCTTTGTCTACAAGCTCCAGAAGCCAGTTGTCCTCAGGACAACCTGTCTTACTGTTGAAAACTGAGGCAAAGAAGGTGTTAAATAACTCAGACTTTTCCTCACCTTTGATAACTATGTTCCCACCCATGTCCAATAAAAAATGGAGGTTTTCCTTGCCCCTCCTTTTGCTATTGATGTATCTGTAGAAAGACTTTTTGTTATCCCTAGCAGAAGTGGCTAGATTGAGTTCAAATTGTGCCTTTGTCTTTCTAATCTTCTTTCTACATGACCTAACTATATTCCTAAACTCTTCCTGAGTAGCCAGTCCTTTTTCCATAGTCGTTAAGCTCTCTGTTTTCCCCTAATTTCCTTCACATGTCCATCCCTCCTGGACCCCTTTGTTTTCAAGGGTTGTTTCCCAGGGTACACTCTGAACTAGTCTTCTGAATAGGCCAAAATCTGCCCTCCGGAAGTCCAGCATAGAGGTTTTATTGATGGTCCTCCTTGCATCCCTGAGTATTGAAAACTCTATTATTTCATGGTCACTGTGCCCCAGACGGCCTCCGACCACCACATCTCCCACCAGCCCCTCTCTGTTTGAGAACAGAAGGTCTAGTGGGGCCCCAACCCTGGTAGGCTAATTTACCAGTTGGAGCAGGAAATTATCCTCTGTATGCTCTAGGAATCACCTAGACTGCCTCTTCTCCACTGTGTGAAGTTCCCAGCAGACATCTGGCAGGTTAAAGTCACTCACAAGAACAAGGGCTGGCGATTTTGAGACATCTGCCAGCTGCTTGTAGAATAATTCATCACCCTCATCATCCTGGTTGGGTGGTCTGTAACAGACTCCCACCAGGATGTCAGCCTTGTTGGCCTTCCCCCTGATTTTGATCCACAGGCACTCAACCTTATTGTTGTTGACTTCAAGTTCTACAGAGTCAAGACACTAACGTATAGAGTAACCCCTCCACCTCTCCTACCTTGCCTGTCCCTTCTGAAGAGCTTGTAGCCACCCATGGTAGCACTCCAGTCATGTGAGTCATCCCACCACGTTTCCGTGATGGAGACTACATCATAGCTTTCCTGCTGCACGATGGCTTCCAGCTCCTCTTGTTTGTTACCCATGTTGCGTACATTGGTGTACATGCACTTCAGCTGGGCTGCTGATTTCACTCTTAACTCGGGCTTTCCACCCTTAGGTTCCTCTCTGGAGAGCCTGGTTTCAATCCCTTCCCCCTTCAAACCTAGTTTAAAGCCCTCTTGATCAGCCCCACCAACTTATGGGCTAGAGTCCTTTTGCCCTTCCTAGGTAGATGAAGTCCATCTGATTTGAAGAGACTAGGTACCATGGAATTTGCCCTGTGGTCAAAAAAACCAAAATTCCACTGGTGGCATCAATCCTTTTGCCACCTATTGATAAGATGAGATTTCCTACTCCTCTCCTCATTTATCCCTGCTACTGCAGGAACTGAGGCAAACACCACCTGTACTCCTGTCCCATTAACTAATTGAATCAGTGCCTTGAAATCCTTTTTAATTGCCCTGGTACTTCTTCCATTAATGTCATCGCTGCCAGCCTGGACTACCAACAGTGGATAATAATCTGAGGGCTGAATTAACTCAGGGAGTCTCCAACTAATATCCCTCACCCAGGCCCCAGGAAGGCAGCAGACCTCCCTGTGAGATGGATCTGGTCAACATATAGGGCCTTCAGTTCCCCTCAGAAGGGAGTCACCAACTACAACTATCCTTCTTTTTTCTTTATAGCTGTGGTTGTAATTCATCTGGTAGACAGGGTGCAACCTGCAGACCCTCTAGACAGATCTTCGTCTTGACTGTCCTCTACCTGATTCTCTGGATCCAGGGTCTCATACCTCTTCTTTACGGGCACCCAGGGAGGTGATGGGGGTCGGGAGGGGATTCTTTTACCTCTCCAGTCAGGGACCTGTTTCCATTACCCCCCATCTACTTGGTTTGCTCCAACTGCCTGATGGCAGGAGGGGCAGGGCTTCACCGTTTCCTGTTGAACTTCTTTTGGGGGTGACTCCACCAGTCAATTTCCCTTTCACTTTCCCTAATACTTCTTAGCCTCTCTACCTCTTCTTTGAGCTCTGCCACCAGGCACAGCAAATCATTCATCTGCTCGCATCATACACAGACGCAACTCACACTGTCCTCTGGTACTAAGGCCAGGCTCAGACACTCTGCAAAACCAGAGACCTGAACAACTGCATCCATCTTGGTGTCCTTCTTGGGGGGTTCCATCTGTGTGAACACACCCCTTGTGATAACAGCAGCAACGGTTTTCACTTTTTTGGAAACCATTGCTGGCTTTAGTTGAGTTGTGGGGGAAAGAAAAAGCTCACCCGAGAGAGTTAGGAGGTGACCGTGCCCCTCCTGCTTGCCCTGCCTGCACAAACTGCCATACCACGTCCCTGTTTGCCGAGCTCCAGGTCGCTGGCGCTCCGAGTAGCCGTTTAAATCCCTCGTGGATGGGCTGGGTTCCGCCCCCTAGTCAGCTGATTCACCTCCCAGGACACCTCCAGCAGGTGTCCTCGATGTTCCTTACAGTTCCAGATTTTTCCCTTGTGCCAAATGTAAATGTTCCTTGCTATGATATCAGCAGTTCCTTTTATTACAAGTAACATGCAGAAAGATCTATTTCCTTCCAGTTTGAAGATACTTTTATGAAAAATAAAAATACAGTTTTAGAAAACTTATAGGTGTATCGCAAAGTTGTAAGGTACCCAGTCCTGCTTGGACCTGGTGCCAGGGCTCCTTGCAGCTGGGATAGTGAGTTTTAGGCAAATATAAAACTCCTAAAAATGAAAACCCTTTTGGCCATTTGGCCATTTTTGAGCACAGAGGCCTCTTCCCATGGGCTGAGAAGAAAGGAGGATCCATCATTTTGACAGGGGATGCCTTGCAGCCTACTGGGAGGAGGGGAACCCCCCCTTTTGGAGAAACAACCCTTTTAGGCAAAAATGAATATATAAAACTGATCTGAAAGGGTGGGATTATGTAAAACTATAAAATGCACAAAATTTAAACGCAAAGAGTCTTTCCTCCCCAGGCGATTGGTGGAGGTGGACTCATCATGCGCTTCAAATAAAACTTTCCTTGTTGTTACAATTCCCTTGTTTCACAGGTGGTTGAGTCTTTCTAAATTAAATAACAAGACATTTCTCACAATTCTGGTGGCCCATACGGGGAACCAGCACCTGTCACTCTGGCAGGGGGCCCCTGCCCCTGGGAGGCGCGTTCTGCTGATTTCAGCAGTCAAGGGACTCTGACACCCCACCCGAATGTCTGCAGCAAGAGACCCCAGAACGGAGGACTGTGAAATAAAGGAAAGTGGAAGGAAAGCCAGCCGGAATCTACGGAAAACCATTAAACTTTGTGCACAAAACCCGGTAAGGAATGGAAGGACTTATTTTAAAGATTTTACGAGGTGGTTGGGGAAAGGAGTGTGCGGGAGTAGGAGATGTACCAGGGATATGGAGTGAGAGTGGAGTTCTAAAATACCGCGTTTCCATTCTCCTGGGAGGGAACTGGTAGGAGAAAGACTGAAGCGATTGTTGTGTTGTTTGAATGAGATGCTCCTCGGGGTAAAGAAGTGGGCCAAAGTAAAAGAATTCTCCATGTGTCTCGGCGGTGGGAGAAGGGTTGTGGGCAATCCCAACTGGATAGGGGACCCCCCGCACCATTCCGTGGCCAAAGGGGGGGCTAGTTAGAGGTTTCCTGGGGAAAACAAAGGTGAGGGCTGCGTGGCCCCATCTGGGGAAGTTACTGCACCACTCCACTGCTAAGTGGTGGGGTGGCCAAGGGCCGCCTCTGGCAGAACAAACGCGACACCCTGCATGGCCACCACCGCGCCGCTCTGCGGTTGAGCAGGGAAGGGGGGGTAGGGCTAGCCAGAGCCCCCAGCAGGACAAAGGCAGGGTAAGACACGTGACCTGTATGGGAAGCCGTTGCATTGCTGTCGTTGGGTACCTGTCGGAGGCCTTGGTCCTTGGGGGGGAAGAAAGACACGTGACACACACACACTAGGATGAAGAGACACACTAGGGTGAAGAGCCAGAGAGATGTCTGCCTGCTCAGCGCAGCAGGCAACTTTTTATTAAGCTCTCCCACTTCTACTTTCCCACACACACAACACAAACATATTCCCACAAAAACACCGAGGAATGCCGCACCTGCACTCAGCCATGCAGCTCAAGGTTGTGTCCATGGGAACTATCTTATTAGCTCCACTGTTCCCATGGAAAACAGTCCAACACTTTATAACATTCCAAAACCCTCAAACTTCAGTTGTGGGGCTGTGACTTCACCCCACACATTGCTTCCCTGCTGAGCGAAAGTAGGGGTGCTTAGGGACTCTGTGGTGCAGCAAGGAGAGTGCCATGGGGCTCTGTGTGGAGGTCCCCCCACCATGAGATTGGCAGGGTGGGATCTGAAAGGGTGGGATTTTGTAAAACTATAAAATGCACAAAATTTAAATGCAAAGGGTCTTTTCCTCTCCAGGAGATTGGTGGAGGTGGACCCAGCGCGCTCTGCAAATAAAACTTTCCTTATCATTACAATTCCCTTGTTTCACAGGTAATTGAGTCTTTCTAAATTAAATAACGAGACATTTCTCACACTCCTACAGCCCATGGAGGTCCATGGGGGAGCAGAGATCCACCTGCAGCCTGTGGAGGAGCCCCATGCCAGAGCAGGTGGATGCCTGAAAGGCTGTGACTCTGTGGGAAGCCCATGCCGGAGCAGGCTCCTGTCAGGACACGTGTATCCATGAAGAGAGGTGCCCATGCTAGAGAAGGTTAACTGGTAGGACTTGTGACCTCATGGGGGACTCACACTGGAGCAGGCTGTTCCTGAAGGGCTGCCACCTGTGGAAAGGGACCCATGCTGGAGCAGTTTGTGAAGAACTGTAGCCCGTGCGAAAGACTCACGCTGGAGAATTTCATGGAGAACTGTGTCCCATGGAAGGGACCCCATGCTGGATCAGGGGAAGGATTCCTCTCCCTGAGGAGGAAGCAGCAGCTGAAACAACCTGTGATGAACTGACCATAACCCCCATTCCCCATCTCCCTGCACTGTTGGGGGGGAGGTGGTACAGAATTGGGAATAAAGTTAAGCCCTGAAAGGAGGGAGGGGTGGGGGGAAGGTGTTTTTAGGATTTGTTTTACTTCTCATTATCCTACTCTGATTTTGATTGGTAATAATTAACTTCTTTAAGTCAGGTCTGTTTTGCCCATTATAGTAATCAGTGAGTGATCTCTCTCTGTCTTTATCCCAACTCATGAGCCCTTTATTATATTTTCTCTTCCCTGTCCAGTTGAGGAGGGCTTTGATGGGCACCTGGCATCCAGCCCAGGTCAAACCACCGCATCATCTTTGCAGCAAGCTTTCTAGAAAAATAAAACTTTTTGTAGAATATCCAAACAGCCCTCTCTTACAATGAAGCAGTATAACAATAGAAACAGTTTTTGAGATAACACAAGCCTGAAGCTCAGTAAGAAAAGCAGATAATTTAGCCTGGTATTCTACCCTCAGTATCAGGAAGGTACGCCCTCCATGGTGCAGCTCATTCCTTATGGTCTCAGTATGATGACCATGTGAACTACTCAAGTGTAAGATAGCTGTTTGCATAGTTCATAACAACAGTAACTGTGTTCATAACTGTGTTCATGTTCTCTCTCTATAGAAACTATGGTAACAGGAGATACTATGCACGGAAGCATACAGGCTTGGTTACTTTATGTAATTCATGGTCCTTACACTTCCAATGTCTACAACTGTTTTGTCAGGATTGCTAAGAGGGGCACATTCTTGTCTATTGCCTTTAGTACCTGCTTATAGACCCGCAGATCATGCTTTTTCTTATTCCTTTTTGAACTGCTGATGCTACCTACTTCTACAATGACCATGGTAACAAATTTGAGAAATTCACTACATGCTGGGTAAAGTAGTACAGATTCCCCCCCAATATGTTTCAAATACATCTCCTATTTCTAGTATTGTGGAGTTTTGCAAATATCAGTTCTTCACGCACTTTACCTAACACCTCAGTTTTGTAGACCTCCCCACGCCCATCATTTTCCTTTCCAGAGTGAGGAATCCCAGATTTTTTCATGAAGAAGATGCTCCATTCCTTCACCATTTTATTTGTCCTTCTCTGTACATTCCCTAATTTTGATAACTAAAGTAACCACTTTGAAAGTAAGTTCACAATTCAGAAGAGAATCCTATTTCCACTCTGAAAAGTTAAATAAAATATCTAGGAAATTAATATTTGGCCTAATAATTATGGCAGAGCTTTAAATTATTTGCATTAACTAATTTTAAAATGTCTTTAGCTCCAGCTAGGTATCTGTAGCTGGAAGTCAACTTAAACACAACTGAAAAGATATAGGTTTTACTCCTGCCAACAGAAGTTTTAGATATCAGCAATAAAACCTAATAAGCCACATGAATTCCACTTTACCACTGCTTACGAAGGTCTGGTTTTGGCTGTCACTGATTCCATGTGAAGCAAACAATCAGGTAAATTCAGCACTGTACTCATTTTGCAAGTCTATCAGCAAGATGCAAAATCAGGTAATCTAAATTTCCACAACTCTCCCCACCATTAATATCCACATAACCCCAGGCTCAAAAGTAAGAGAATTTAAAAATTAATTACTTTGTTTACTGAAATAGTTATTCTACCGTGACAATTGTTTTACTGCCCATTTTGGGTTGGAAAAAATAGCTCAAATAAAATTAAGTGGCATCTCCATTATCCAACTAATTCTAAATTTCAAACTGTACCAACAGTATCAGTCAACAATGTCTGCTTTCAGGTGGTGTACCAGGGTGAATTTATGCTGATACTTTTGGTCTGTGTTTGGCCCCAGCCACCTGCAGTAGTTTATATTCTCCCTGCCAAGTTCACTGATAAAACAGTGAAGTGTTTGGTTTCTTTTTCTCCCCCTTGGAGGGAGAACTTCTGTATAAACTGTTTCAATTGGTGTTCTGTGAGAGAGCCACCTAGAACTATCCCCAGCTCCTGGCAACTGTAGGAGACGCGAAGGGGAAGAGGGTCAATAAAGCAATCGGCACCATTATCTCTACTGCTGCAGGAGGATGGGGAGGGGAACGTGCAGCTGCTCTGCCATACCACAGATTGTATTCGGTCTCACTGTGCTGGAGTTCATTTCCCCACAGTAGCACTCACAGTGCTGTGCTTTGCATTGGCAGATAGAAGGGTGTTGATAACACACCAGTGTTTTGGCTACTGCTGAGCACAGCATCAGCACTGTACCATTCCTTCCTTAGTTGAGGGCAAGATCCTGGGAGGGGACCCAAGTAGGCCAGCTGACCCAAACTGACCAAAGGGATATTCCATACCATATAACGTCAGCTCAGATATAAAAGCTGAGGCAAGGAGCAGGAAGGCAGGCATTGATTGTCTCTAATGGCTGCCTGCTGAGAAATTGTCATGTGTACTGAAGCCCTGCTTCTCGGGAGTGGCCGACCATCGCTGCTCATGGGAAGTAGAGAATAAACCCTGCTATCTTGTTTGGGTTTTTTTCCACCTTACTCTCTCCCTTGTCCCTCTGGGAAGGAGAGTGATAGAGCGGCTGGGTGGGTACCTGACATCCAGCCAAGGTCAACCCACCTGTATCAGGGTGAATTTATGCTGATACTTTTGGTCCGTGTTTGGCCCTGCCACCTGTGAAAGCTTTGCTCTTTCCCTGCCAAGTTATGGGAAAACAAGCACTGATAAATGGGAAAGTTGTCCTTGAAGAGAGCTTCTTGTATAAACTGTTTTAATTGGTATTCTGTGATTGGCTAGTTGCCCTCCAAGGTCGCTTGAAGGGGAGTTTGACGAGGAGGATGATGAAGGACGCTCCCAGACTCATTTGGAAAAGACCCCCCTGAGTACAGTATGCAGGCACAGGGAAAGCCACGCGTGCGCAGAAGGGGTGCACTTACATAACCAAGGGGGAGGGATTGAGAACCCCTGACGGGGCGGTGCTGGCCACACCTGGGAGGTTGTGGTCTCTCAATTAATTGTTTAAAAAGGAGATAGTGCTCTCTCGGAGAGAGTTAGCTTTACTTCAAGGACAACGTTGCCTTCTGGCGGGGATGCTTGCCAGCTTGTGAACTTATTGACTCTCCGAGGATGCCGCTTCTGCTATGGGTAATTATAGGTATGCTAGGTTGGTAAGATAACTTTATAGGCAACAGCTGGGTAACTGGGGAGGTCCCACTGGGGGCTTATTCCTCTCCTCGTTCCTCCCTCTTGGGTTTGTTCATTTTCTTGGCCACCTTTCGTAATAAATATTGGGTTTTTTTGTTGAGCTAGCAACGGTGTCTGGTTTTTGTGTCTGTATATCTCGGACTCTCCCTGATAAAGTAACCCCCCTTCCCGATACACCCACCACAGTCCTTTCTGGCACCCAACATGGAGCAAGATAAAGGCAGTTATATATATATATATATTGCATGCTATAGTAATAGTAGCTATTGAATAGCAAGCTCCTGTGCAGGACACGGAGTTTTCTGGCTGCACTGTTTATCACTTTATTTTGCTAAGTTTTGGGAACATACTAATCTAAACAATGGCTCCATGCTTTGCTTTTACACTAATGGTCTTGTTATGTTTGGGGATTTGTCTTCTGGAGGGCTATCTGGGAACGATGGAGAAATACACCCTTCCCCCCCTCCCTGACATTGATATAAATGGCTTTATAATGAAGTCTCCCACACTCCTTGTTAATCCTTATGTGAGCTGTTTGGTAATGTTACTGTTACTAACTAACACTGTCAACATATTACGAAGTTCTTGGAATCTGGTGTATCCTGGTGTAGGAGAAAACAAACTTTAGGTTTAGGTGCCCAGTTCCTGGGTGGCAGGGTGTGTAGAAGGATCTGGGCAGGTTCCTAGGGCTTTTGACACTTCCCATTACCTGTGACTTCACACCTGAACAGGTATTCGACCCTAGCAAACTGACAGGTCACCTGATAGAAGGGTGCCTTGCCTACCCCAATCAAAACCAGCAGCTTCTTGCTGTGTACTGGGGCCTGGCCTGTGCTTATCAAGCCACAGTTCGATATTCTCAGAAGATTGTAGTGGAGGCAGGGACCCAAACTGCAATAGAGGACACTATGGCTGAGGTAGGGACTCAAACCACAACTACAGTCACTGCCCCAGTAGTGAAAAGGAAGAAATGGATAAGGCAAGCTACAGGTCCATATCAGCGATTAGTAAGGGAGGAAGAGAAAGAAGAGGAAGAAAGAGAAGGAGTAGAAGGAAGGGAGGGGGCAGATAAAAAGCTGGTGATCCAACAAAGGAAAGTCAGACAAATCAAACAGGAAACCAAGATTACCCGGTCCCTGACCTCATCAGAACTCCGGGACTTGCAGAAAGATTACAGCCGCCAGCCTGGTGAACAGATTCCCACCTGGCTGCTTTGATGCTGGGACAACAGGGCTAATAGTCAAGTACTGGAAGGTCATGAAGCCCAACAACTGGGATCCCTTGCCAGAGATCGTGAAATTGAAAGAGGAATTGGAAAGAACAGTTTGCAGTCTTTGGAGATGGCTCCTCTCAAGAGTGAGGGAAAGATATCCATTCGAGGAAGATCTAATGAGCTCCCCAAGAAAGTGGGCCACTGCAGATGAAGGTATCCAGTACTTGAGAGAATTAGCTGTGCTGGAAATCATCTATAGTAACTTAAGAAGGGATGACACCCCCAAAGACCCAGAGGATGTTCCTTGCACGATGGCCATGTGGAGGAAGGTGGTTCAAAGCACTCCTGCATCATATTCTAACAGTCTGGTAACATTATATTACCCAAAGATGGATCCACCAACTGTAGAGGTGATGTCCTCCTGGCTTCGAAATGTAGAAGAAACTCTGGGCACTTCCTCATTCCCACAGGCCAGCACCTCAGCTCTCAGGGACAGCCGAAGAGATCGGTCCCCTCCTGCCCCAGTCAGAGGGAAAGGAAACCCCAAGTGCAGGCCATGTGGTGAACTCTGGTTCTTTCTGCATGACCAGGGGGAAGACACGAAGAAGTGGAATGGTGAACCCACCTCTAAGATGGAAGCCCGAGTACGTGAATTAAGAGGGAAGAGAACTGTTAAGAAGGGGTCACCCAGGAAAGCTGTCCATGTAGTTGCCACAGAGATCCAAGAAAGTGATGCCTTAAGCCCCTAATGGTTTTTTATTTTTCTAATATTGGTAAGCCTTGTAAGTTTTATAGGTAGACTCTAAAAGCAGCATCCCTTGTCCCTATCCCTTTCCCTGTAGTACCCTTGTTTACACATTCCTTAACCCTCTTACCCCATTCTATGCTCCCTATATCAATCCTACTTCTGAATACAGTAGAAATGTTTAGTCTTTTGTCAAGGCAAGGCCTAGACAGTTGACAGAACAGCATATCTGGGCCTAAACCACAGAATACGGTCAAGAATTAGGTAACTATGTACCCTTTGTGCTCTGATGATGATGAAGGTGATGAAGTAGGTGGTCCCGAAATACACCCCAGATCCATTTTAAGGGGGTGGACCCTGGGGCGGTCCAGAGTAAAGGCCACAGGGTGGACACATCTGGGATTGGATGGATGGTATTATAAAATGTAACCTCTCGGGCACAGGGGCGCGCGTCTTGTAACATCTTAGCCTTGGCAAATAAACTCTTTCTTATCTCACCCCTAATTAACTGCTCCGGAGATTTTTTCAGCACCTAAATCCCACGGCAACAAAAGAAATCAGCGACCTTTTAGACATAAGAAGACTGAGATCAATTCCTTTGATCCTGGTGAGAAGACCTCTGGTCTGGCATCGCAAAGGTCAGGCAGTGAATACTCTGACCAGGAACAGGAAGAGAGGCTCCCTGCCTTCAACCAGGAGGAGGAAAGGGATGATCAGGTCTACTGGACTGTGTGGATTCAATGGCCTGGCACAGGTATTTGGTAGATATGGGTGCACAGTGCACTCTAATGCCATTGAGGCACAGAAGTGCAGAGCCCATCTGGATCTCTGGAGTGACAGAGGGATGTGAGGAATTATCAGTGTTGAAGGCTGAAGTGAGTTTAACAGGGGACAAGTGGGAAAAGCACCTCATTGTGACTGGCCCAGAGGCCCCTTGTATCCTCGGCATTGATTACCTCAGGAGGGGATACTTCAAAGATCCAAAGGGGTATCGATGGGCTTTTGGTGTAGCTACTGTAGCTACAGAGAAGATCAAACAATTATCTACCCTGTCTGGCCCCTCAAAGGATCCTTCCATCATGGGAGTGCTGCAAGTCGAAGACCAACAAGTGCCCATTGCCACCAGAACAGTGCACCGACAGCAGTATTGCACCAACTGAGACTCCATAATTCCCATTCAGGAACTAATTCGTCGACTGGAGAAACAGGGAGTGATCAGCAGGACCAGTTCACCCTTTAACAGCCCCATACGGCCAGTGCGGAAGTCTAATGGGGAGTGGAGGCTGACAGTGGACTATCGTGGCCTGAATGAAGTCACACCGCCTCTGAGTGCTGCTGTGCCAGACATGTTGGAACTTCAGTATGAGCTGGAGTCAAAGGCAGCCGAGTAGTGCCACAACTGATATTGCCAATGTGTTTTTCTCCATTCCTCTGGCAACAGAGTGCAGGTCACAGTTTGCCTTCACATGGAGGGGTGTCCAGTATACCTGGAATCAACTGCCCCAGGGGTGGAAGCACAGCCCAACCATCTGCCATGGACTGATCCAGACTACACTGGAACAGGGGGGAGCTCCAGAACATCTGCAATATATTGATGATAGTGTATGGGGCAAAACAGCAGAAGAAGTTTTTGAGAAAGGGAGGGAAATAGTCCAAATTCTTCTCAAAGTTGGTCTTGCCATAAAACAAAGCAAGGTAAAGGTACCTGCACGGGAGATTCAGTTCTTGGGAATAAAATGGCAGGATGGATGCTGTCATGTGCCCATGGATGTGGTAAATAAAATAGCATCTGTCTCTACCAGTTAACAAGAAGGAAACACAAGCTTTCCTAGGCCTTGTGGGTTTCTGGAGGATGCACATTCCAGGTTACAGTCAGCTTGTGAGCCCCCTCTATTGAGTGACCCAGAAGAAGAACCATTTTGAGTGGGGCCTTGAACAACAGGCCTTTGAGCAGATCAAACAGGAGATAGCCTGTGCAGTAGTTCTGGGGCCTGTTTGAACAGGAGCAGTTGTGCACGGCAGCTGGGGAGCATGGTCTCACCTGGAGCCTCTGGCAGAAAACACCAGAAGAAACCTGAGGTCGACCATTAGGGTTTTGGAGCCAGGGTTATCGAGGATCAGAAGCCCACTACATGCCAACTGAAAAGGAGATATTAGCAGCCTATGAGGGGGTTCAAGCCACCTCAGAAGTTGTTGGAACAGAAGCATGTCTCCTCTTGGCACCGTGTTTGCCTGTGCTGCACTGGATGTTCAAAGGGAACATCCTTTCAACACATCATGCAACCAGTGCTACATGGAGCAAGTGGGTAGCTTTGATCACACAATGAGCCCAAATGGGAAAACCCAGTTTCCTGGGAATCCTGGAAGAGATTATGGACTGGCCAGAAGGCAGGGATTTTGGAGCACTGCCTGAAGAGGTGACTCGTGCCCAAGAAGCACCACCATATAATGAGTTACCAGAAAACGAAAGAGGCTATGCTCTATTTACTGATGGATCTTGCCATGTGGTAGGAAACCATCGGAGGTGGAATGTCGGAGGACAGAAATTGTGTGAACAATTTCTATTGCATTTCTGAG
>NW_020885021.1:419632-433368 GCF_003945725.1 Corapipo altera | reverse complement strand
TGCCTTTCCTCTAATAAAGGGGACATTTTTGCCAATCATATTGATTCGTGTGCAATTCTGTCCGAGCCTCTCCGCCGATAGTGGAAAGCTGCTGTGTGGAGTTCCACACGACAGGTCATAGAAACTGGTGAAGGAGAGGGCGAGTCAAGCCAGTTTGCAGAAGTGAGTCATCCAACTAGCCCTAAAGATTTCCGAACGAGAAAAGTGGTCTGTGCTATACCTCTGTACTGACTCCTGGATGGTAACTAATGCCCCGTGGGGGTGGTTACAGCAATGGAAGAAGTCCAATTGGTAACACAGGGGTAAACCCATCTGGGCTGCTGCATTGTGACAGGACATTGCTGCATGGGTGGAAAACATGACTCCGAAAGTGCGTCATGTCGATGCTCACATGCCCAAAGGTCGTGCCACTGAAGAACATCAGAACAATGAGCAGGGGGATAAGGCTGCCAGGATTGGAATAGCCCAGGTAGACTTGAACTGGGAGCAGAAAGGTGAGCTATTTATAGCCCGATGGGCCTATGAAACGTCAGGACATCTAGAAAAAGATGCGATGTACAGATGGGCTCGTGATTGAGGGGTGGACCTGACCATGGAGGCCATCACACAGGTTATTCATGAATGTGAAACATGTGTGGCAATTAAGCGAGCCATGTGAGTAAAATCTCCCTGGAATAGAGGGCGGTGGCTGGGTTTCCAATATGGTGAGACCTGGCAAATTGACTGCGTTGGACCACTGCCATGAACACGCCTGGGCAAGAGCTACATACTTACCATGGTGGAAGCAACGACTGGCTGGCTGGAAACATATCCTGTAAACCAGGTCACTGCTCGAAACACCATTTTAGGCCTTGAGAGGCACATTGTGTGGTGACATGGGACCCCAGAGAGAATTGAATCAGATAATGGGACTCAGTTTTTGAATAATCTCATAAGTTCTTGGGCAAAGAAACATGGCATCAAGTGGATCTATCATATCCCTTATCACCCACAAGCCTCTGGGAAGATTGAGAGGTATAATGGACTGTTGAAAACTATGTTAGGTAATGGGGCATGGAAGCATTGGGAGGCAAATTTAGCAGAAGCCACTTGGCTGGTCAACACTAGGGGATCTGCCAACCATCCTGGTCCTGCCCAAACAAAACCCCTACACATTGTGGGAGAGGATAAAATCCCAGTACTACACATGGGGAGGTGGTCGGGGAAGTCTGTGGGTTTCTCCTCTTAGAGTACTACACATCCCCTTGGCTGAAAGCAGCGTGACTGAGGCTAAGGGCGTTGGCTGTACCAGCCTGAGATGCACAGGCAGAGCCTGGCTCACTTCAGTCTGCCACATAAAAGGCTTTAGTTATGGACTACACATATTAAGGACTATGCAAATTGAGCCTAGAGATCGGGTATATTGTGGACTTCTAACTGTAATTAGACTCAAAGGGCTCTCTTCTGAAACAGTTAATAATTTGAATAATCCCTATTTTTATATTTATTTTTCCCAACCTCAGATCTGATATATATAGTTGTATAATTACTAAAAAAACCCCAGTCTTAATAATATTTGAGAATACTTCAGTGTCCCTTTTCTGACCATAAAATCAATCCTAATGAGACATCTGAATCTTTTGAAATAGAAAACAACTAATTTCTATAGGAGAGTTTGCAAATAGTTAATTAGAAAAATACTTTCATGGTGTGGACATCAAATGCTACTTAGATTTTTTGTTGATGGCTTTCTCAATCTCTAATATATAGTGTATCGTGTCAACCTTCTCACCCTTCATATGGGTTTTTATTAAAGCTATTAATATATAATCATAGTATTAAGGAAATGCCTTTATTGTGACTATAATACTTCATTCTTCAACAGTGGCAAATAATCTTCCATATTTATTCTGGACCTCCACACTGTAAAATAAAAGCATATGGTTAAATATATTCCACTAAAAGAATGGGAAATGGAGATCAAATCTTTTTCACTGTTCTAGATTAACAAATAGAGTTTTAGTTTTAATTTTTGATTTAGACATTGATTTTTAATTTGTATAGGAACATGCATGGAGTGTCAAAGTATCAGCATCTACCCATAACAACTCCATTCTTTTCAGGGGAGAATACAGAAAGATCAACATCTGCAACCTATAATTATAGCTGCTTCCAATTCTCCCACTCTGAAGAAACATGACTCTTACTCACTTTAGAAAGGTCTGATAAACACAGCAGTAGTAAACAGAAGTTTTAGAATTATTTTCACTGCCCAAATTCCAAAGTAAAAACAAAGCCAAGGTCAGCCATTGCAATCTTTATGAGAAATCAGAAAGGTACTCAATTCATTATTTTGCCAACAAAATTATTTTACAACTTACCTCACCATTAGAAAATTTATGCTAGAGGTTGAGTGTATTACTATGGAAAATAAATAGTTTTATTTCTAATTATAATACCCTACTGGTATACATGCAAGAAAACTGATTTTCTCTATTAATATAAGGACACCTACAGTGTGATCATAATTTAACAAAGCTATGTCTTTTTTCAAACTCACACCCATCTCTCCAGTTCTTCATATTTTGTGCATTCTCCTTTTTTAAGCATCAGTGTTTACAACTGAAAATTGTTACAGTGCAAAAGCAGGTTTTTCTTGCCTTTTATATACAGTGCTGTATTTGCAAATATTGCAGAAAATATTTATATCAAGTTTAATAAAATTATTCCATTACTAGAAATACAAGAGGTAACTTACTAATACATAACTTATAAAAACTAGTTTGAGGAATATTTTGGACTTCAGTCACCTGGTAATAGCCTTTGCTGGTCTAAGAACAGACTTGTGCTCCTGTCCAGCATATTCAAATTACACATTAAACAGATGTTACAAAACAGGTAGTGATTGTGATTAATATAGGCTATGACTATCACAAGCTGTCTGCATGTCTGTTTTAAGTCTGTATCTCTCTAATCAGTGATACTGCAAGCTAGTAATTAGTGAGAGTTGGGTACATTGTGTATTAAGATTTTGTAGTTTAGGTACTGTGCATCAAAGTGGTGAAAACTCCGAGTATACACTTGCCAAGAATTACATTGTAATACCATATTTTAAATTTGGAAGAAGGTGTAGAAATAAGAGAAATGCTAGGTAAATAAAGACAATACACACCAATAAATGAAACTTACTTGAATATATTCAATCTCTTCATCTGACATTAGTTTCCGTCTGTATTTCTGAGGTAAGGTTCTTGTTAATTCACAGGTGTCTGGTATACCTTGTACTCTATGAACAGGTGAAATATTTTGAAATGCTAGTGATCTGCCTCCTATAGACTCCTGTGCTTTTGAAGCATCAAGAGATGGCATACTTGTTTGTAGAGATTCCAGTACTGAAATCCAGATTGCAAAACCATTACAGAAATATAACAAGACTGTAAAATTAATTAGTCAGCAGCCAATAAAAGTTACCAGTTATTGACAATGTTCTTCATTATAACAAATACTTAAAAGAATTAAAAGATACTCTACTTCTCACAAGCTGTTTTTATTGTTGTTAAATATACCAAGAACACAGTGAAAAAATTCTGAAAGTAAAAGAAAGCATATTTGAGTGGCAGACGTACTGATGTGGAAACAGAAGATAAGTCAGCATAGATCCTAACAAAGGCTTTTTCACTGGGAAGCTGGACTTGCAGAAGCAGCATAAAGTATCAAATGTGTGCATGGAGGGGGTTATGTAAAAAGATAACTAAGATAAATAACTAACATCCACTAAGATTATGCTTTTTGTTAACTGCAACTGTAAAGACAAACAAGTGAAAAAGAGGTAGAGGCTTACAGAAAGATAAAGCTCACAACTATGACATACCACGACATGCAATACAATGCTGTACCCATTTTTAATATTACAAAATGACATCAACAAAGGAGGGTCCCAAACAGAGCAAGGAGGAAGAGAACCCATCAGAAGGAGCACAACCTGAACAGGGGGCATGCCATTAAGCTGAAATTTTAAAATTTAAGATAACGAGGCAAAGGGAACAGAAGATGAAAACAGAAGAAAACAACACACAGATGATAATAGTTTTGTCTAGTAATGACTACAAGGTATTTTTGCTTTAAGAAGTAACATACCTTATATATGAAAAAAAAGAAAGTTTCTCCAAATTTGTTTTATATACCACACAACTGTTTAGAGATTTGCCTAAGATCTTCTTCTATTGTATTTTTAAAAGTCTGAAGTGTATTTGGAATAGAAGCATTAGCCAATCAAAAACCCCAAGTCAAGACCTGACCTAATACTGCTGTTGCTTAAACTCAGATACAGTCCCTACGACAGTTTTCCCTTCCCTGTTTGAGACCATCATGTTGCAGTAGTAATATGATAATAGAATTTGGCTGACCTTTTAAGCACTCACATCCCTAAAAGTATAGTCTTGATCTGCAGAGCTCTGTTTAGCTATGTAGAAGCAAGAGTCTGGTATTGTGAAATATAGCCACAAAAATCTTGTGATGCGAAGATAAGCATGAGCTAACTAACATGTTTTTAAGCCTTTAAGAAAGTAATTTACTGGCATGAAAGGCAATTGGCTGAACTGGGCACAAGATACAAAATTCTGACTGAAAGTTATCGCAGAAAATAGTTCCTGAAGAATTCACAGGTAAGTCAGAAGTGGCATTGATGTGCACTGTAGATACTTTGCAATGTTAATGGATAAACTAAACTGAAAGCTAAATCCTAAATATAATGCTGTGGCAAATACATGGTATGGTATAATTTCTAAACAAGTGAGAATAACAACAGAGCTTTTAAAAACATCTACTACGTTAGTTTCAAATGCTGTATTCACTCAAAAGGAATATTAAAACAAAATACAGTTCATTAACTTTGATGTTCTAAACATAACAGTATTGAGGTTCCTATAAATATAAACCTATCTGTAGGTGTAAAAATTAATGTCAAAGATTGCAATGAAGTTAATTTTTTCTCAACATTAATTATTAGCACAAAGAAACACTTCCTAAAATGTACAGTGGAAGGGCTCTTAGCCATATGTCATGGTTTGAGATCCCCAAAAATCTAATTCCCTAGCTCCATTCCCCCTCCCACATCTCAACCCAGTGAGAGATGATTCTTTCCAGACAAAACACACCAGACTCAAAGTGGGGGGAAAGGGAATATATTACAATGACTATACAAATAAATACTACAATACATTATATACAACCTTAGCTATCTCTACCATGACATAAGCATTTACAATGGATCAGATCTCTTCTCCCCTCCAAATAAAAGTCCAGGAGGGAAGAAGGACAGATCCCTTCCACATTTAGGGCAGCAGCTCCTCTTCTGTCTTCCATGCAGCAGTTGCAACTGGATTGTTGTAGCTGGATCTCTTTTCAATACACACAAGGGGGTCTCCAAGCTCCTCGGCTCTCCTTCGACTCCAAGCGAAGGCCTCACCTGTGGACTGCGTAGCAGGGACAAAACTCGCTTCACCACAGGTGTATCACGAAATGCAGGGGCATCTTTGTGAAAGTCCCTTCCTCAGGGGATTCACCCCTGAGTCAGAACATCTTGGGCAGCTTTCAGTTGAAAGTCCTTGCCTCAAGAGTTCCACCAGAGCTCCTGTGCTCTGTCTCAACTGCCAACGTGGCAGCAGCAGCGGGGGGAGTAAGGTCACCCCCCTCTGCATTCCATCTGGCCGTCCCGGTCCAGCTCCGGGACGTCTTTGAGTTTCTTAGCTCCTCTCTCTCTGGTACTGCTGTACTCCAAGACTCCTCTCAAATAGGAGTCCATCTACTCCTCCTCTCTCTAGGAGGGGTCTCCAAGGGTTTTTGGGGGGTCTGGTTCAGTTCTTACCCCCAAAACTGTCTCTCAGCTGCTAGCTTTCTCTCGGCTTTCCTTCCAGGAGTTCTCTCCTGCTTGGCTGCAATGCCTCTGCTGCTTCGTCTTTTCTGGCTCTGTGCCACTGTTTCTCCGGTCAGTGCCGGTTGCCGCTACTCCTGCCGCTGCCCACGGTGGAGAGAAAACTCCCAGCCTTCATAGCTACAGACACATAGTCCAGCTTAACACTGTTTCTGAGTTTCTATGACCCCAGCCGGGGGCTGGGGGGCTGTGGCCCCCCAGAGGGGCTCTTGCCCCTTCAGCTCATGGCTTCAGAACATGGCTACTTCTTCTTCAACCCAAAACTACAACTCTTCCATTTGGTTGTGATATGTTTATATTTTGCAGAAGCACTCATTGGACAAAACTTCAAAACTTCTAGGGCCACCACCCCCTGGGGTTTTACCATTTTCAACTGCAGGGGAAAAACTTGATTCAAACCACTACACCATAAATCAGGGTTTTAAATACCACAGACATCACACACTCCAATTAGGAAAAGAAAGGATGAGGAAAATGCAACATCATTTTTTGCAAATATCACCAAATACCTAAGGCTGTTTCAAATTCACTTGGACAGTATCACTTTAGGCAAATATTAGTATTTTCAAAAATGTGACTTTTTATATAAGTAGAAAAACACTAGAAATCCTTGTGAATCTGCCTTGACCAAAAAATAAAGGCATGCGTGTCTTACGTATATTCCCACAGTATTATGTATATTTCCACAGTTGTATAGAGTCTGAAAAGGAAGCCTTCAAACTAAAACACTACGATTCAGAAACCCTGCTCAAAATCAGTTGAGTCACATCGTCGAAGCAGAAAAATTGTGTGCTGATTCTTATATAAAACAGTTTATGCAAAGAAATATGACATAAGTTGTATCTATAGATTAAATACTTACTTTTAGGTCTGGGACGACTTTTTCTGTCTGGGAACTTTATTAATGGAGTATGTGTCTTGACTACCTAGAACAAGACAATGTAGTAGGAGAAACAAGAGAGAATAAAATATATTTCTAGACAAACATTAACTTTACAATAATAAAATGGAATGTACAACATATTAAACAACCACTTCTATACTGCTGCTTTGTGCGTCAGCACTCTGATAAAATTACTACTTAAATTCTATTTTTACCCAAGGGGAAATTTCACCTTTAAAGGCACTCTCCCACCCTAGTGTTCAGAACAGGAATAAGCATTCTCTTCCTTTTCTCACAGCAATCAGTGTGTATGCAGAAATAGTTACCACAGCAGCAAAAATGGAATGATAAAGTTTTAGCACATGAAATTGCTAGCAGTGCTCTGCCTGTACATATTTGTTCAGCTGGCTGGCTGGGATTGACTAGTTCCATTAAAAAAAAAACAAACTATAAATTTTAAAGTCTGGTATTCAAAGCCACTGTGCTTATTTTTGAAATATGTCTTTTCAAAAAGACTCCATGTTTCACCTTCACCTTGAAGGGAAGAAGGATGACTTAGAAAGGAGATATTGGTTAGCACCCTCCCCTCTTGAAGAGCGACCCTAAAGGAGCTGCCTGCAGACTGCCCAATAACATCCTTGGGTACCAGGATAACCAGGCACCGGACTCAAATGACCGGTGCCACCGGGCCGACCCCGGTGCATGCTTCTTCCCCCGCGCCAAGGACACCAGCCTCTCTCCAGCGGCGCCTCTGGCCTCGGCCACCTCAGGCCCCGGAGGCCACACGCGAAGCGAGGCTTACCACCCGTGCCAGGCACCATGCTCCCTACCCCAGCCGCCCCAACCACCTCCCGGTCCGCAGGCCGAACACTGCTACCTGTACGACTCTAGTGGCGGCCACCATCTTACTGCCCATGGTGATGCCACGTCCCAGGGCCTGAGGAGCAGCACCAGGCCACGCCCACTATGAGCGGGGCCCGGAGAAGGGGCTGTTTGAGGCAGTGCCAAAATACAATTAAAACAAAATAAAGGGGCAACACATTAAATTTTTTTTATTATTATTTTTTATTTTTAAAAATCACTTCAAGTAGCTCTACGTTTTATTTGAATTCGTTCAAAACACAGCAGATCCACCTTTTAAAAGCTGACACTCACTTATAAAGAGTGCCAATGTTTTTATTTAACATATTACTGTGGTGGGTTGACCTTGACTAGACATCAGGTGTCCGCCAAGCTGCTCTATCCCTCCCCCTCCTCAGCAGAACAAGGGGGAGAAAAATATGATGAAAGGCTCATGGATCGAGATAAGGACAGGGAGATCACTCAGCAATTACCGTCACAGGCAAAACAGACTCCACTTGGGGAAATAATTATAATTAACTGACAATCAAAACAGAGTGGGGTAATGAGAAATAAAAACAAGTCTTAGGACACCTTCCTCACACCCCTTCCTTCTTCCCGGGCTCGGCTTCACTCCCGAATTCTCTACCTCCTCCCCTGAGCGGCGCAGGGGGACAGGGAATAAGGCTTGCGGTCGGTTCATCAAGTTATCTCTGCCGCTCCTTCCTCCTCATGCTCTCCCTGTCTGACCATTCAGGAGCCACTCTGGCAGTCACACTCCCACTACCAGAGACCTTAAATGCTGAGACTGAAGCCCCTTCGCAGCGGGCGGCTCCAGTGAGCTGAGGGGTGCCCCGCTTAACTCCCTACACACCCCACTCACACACAGTCAGACCAGGCTTCCTTACCGGCTAGAGCTCAGGTTTCCCATTGCAGAGTCTCAGACATCTGGATCCTTAAAGCAATTTATTCACGGCGCAGTAACACAGAAAAAGCTCGAACCAGTGCCTCCGAGGAGGGACCCCGTACAACCGAATCCCTGGGCTTTTACACCCTCACAGATTAAGCGCGCAAAAGTCTGAGGTCTTCCTGCTGAGTCCTCCGCTCCTGCTGCGTCTCTCAGCGTCCGGTCACCTGGCTGAGCAAAAGGGTCGGCGCCAGTTCACGGCCTCTTGTCTCGGGCTCCTGCCACCCAGAGTTCAATCTGCAGCTTGCAGAGCAGCTGCACACCGAGCTACCTGCACTAAATGTATTCCTCAACATTCCTCTAGTCCAACGTGGGGTCCCACCCATGGCAGACAGTCTTCCACAAACTTAACCAACACGGGTCCTTCCCACGGGGTGCAGACCTTCAGGAACAGACTGCTCCAACATGGGTTCCCCACAGGATCCCAAGTCCTGCCAGAAGACCTGCTCCAGCATGGGATCCTCTCCACAGGGCCATAGCTTCTTTCAGGCACATGCACCTGCTCCAGCATGGGGTCCTCCACAGGCTGCAGGTGGATATCTGCTCCTCTGTGGACCTCCATGGGCTGCAGGGGGACAGCCTGCCTCACTATGGTCTTCACCATGGGCTGCAGGGGAATCTCTGCTCCAGTGTCTGAAGCATCATCTCCTTCTTCACAGACCTTGGTGTCTGCAAAGTTGCTTCACATATTCTCATTTCTTTCTTCTGGCTGCTGTTGTGCAGCAGTTTTTCCCCTTCTTAAATATGTTCTCACAGAGGTGCTACCACTGTTGCTGATTGGGTCTGATGTCCAGGTGTTAGAAAGATAAATTAGTGTCAGTAGAATTGCCTTGTTAAGGTTTAGGGCTTGACATACTTCAATGATCTCAGACCTAGGGGGAGGTTGTCACATGATAAGAGGAGATTTTTCTCAAACCCCTTGTGTTTTATTTGTCTATCAGTGCCCCAGGAAAGCCGAGACCCTTGTGTCCAACCAGTCTGTCAGTGATCCATTATGAGGACCCTTCACTGAGCAGTCCACTGGATCAGAGGGTGGTTTGACTGACTTGTTCAGGGACACATGCCAACAGCAGAAGAGAGACCCCTTCCCAGGTCTCCACAGTCGAGTATGTTACCTGCTGTGGGTCCATGTTGGAACTGGCCAGCACTGGCTGTCAGAACTGGGGGAAGCTTCTGGCATCTTCTCAGAAAAGCCACCCCTGTAGCCATCCTGTGACCAAAACCTTGCCACACAAACCCAATACAATTACACACTATGATGTAGTTAATTTTCTTCAAACATGAAGGTAACTGTCAATGTAAAAATACATTTTAAATACTGCTTTGCTGCATAGTTAACAAGATGAAGTCACCTCTTCCACTTCACCAGTTTCTCTAGGATTTTTTGCCATGTGGGACAGCAGCTACAGGTTGCATCTACTCCTCGATGCTTTGCTTAACTAATCACCATATAGCACAGGCCAAAGTGATAGTTACAATTAAGAGTATAAACTTTTTGGTGGTTAAAATTATACATAATGCTTTAATTAAAAAAAAAAGGCAAAACTAAACACTGACTTTTTTTCCAGTTTGAGCTTTCTACAGGAGCAGAGTGGGGTCATGGATCCTGTCTGAGCTCTGCAGCATCCTCCCCAGGGATTGCTGGTGCGCAGAGAAGAGCTGTGCTGGGGTACTTCTCCCTCCCAGAAGCGAGAACAGAAATTATAGATCCTTGGTTTAAGAATCATAGAATGGTTTGGGATGAGAAGGGACCTTAAAGATCATCTATTTCCAACCTCCCTGCCATGGGCAGGGATGCCACTCACTAGTTCAGATTGCTCAAGGCCCCATCCAACCTGTCCTTGAACACTTCCAGAGACAGAACAGCTATGAAGTGGGTCTTCTGATAGTTTTATCAGCTACACTACCTGTGTAAGGATAAAATACCCTTTCCGTAAGATTTATGGCAAGGAGATTAGAGCTTGTTTTGCTTAAGAAAGCTTTCCTGCCTAAGAAGAAGCACTTTTCTCAAAGATAGTTTGGATGTTTTCTCCTCCTGCATTCCAGAGAGGCTTTCAGGCTCTCTCTCTGGTATGAGGAGAGATAAACCCTCATAGATATGTTGCAGGACTCCACATTTGGAGGACAACCAGGGGGAATTAGCAATAATAAAGCCTGAGGAAGAACAGAGGGGCATGTCTTTCTCAGGCCCAGTGTTAGAAACACAATTATGATTTTCTTCGTTAAGTCTAGTGTTCTTGGCTTTGAAATAAATTTTCCTGAAATCCTTCCACTACCTGGCATTTTGGGGGTTACATGCGTGTTATCTTACTTCACAACCTGTTTGAACATTTGATGTGTATCAGGAATTAAATTTCACTTCAAAGAGTTGCATGGTCACATTCTGAGTCTCTAGAGAGAAAAACTTCCAGAAAGGTTACATTTTCAAATTCTTTAAGTGTGTTTTCATGACATATTAATCTATATCAAGTTTAGTATATTGATTACATACAGTGTATAAAACACCATTTCTCCAGACTCACAGAAAAGACTGTAGAACAATTGCCCTTAAAGATAGATCTTCTGCCCAGTTCTCTGCTTCTTGCATCTCTTGTTCTAACGTGTTGGTCTCATTCAAACACAACAGCTCATTTTTACAGTACTTCATATTCTTTTCATAAGTTTTATAACTGTATTGAGAGTTTTGTAGTTGCTTCAGATGTTAATATTGCTACAAGAAGCACTTTAAAATAGGAACTGTATATTCAAATATAAAACAAAGTAAATTTAACTAACACAGTCTTTTCCTTTCAGTGTCGTTCAATTTCTATTCCATCTCACCTGCTTGCTGAAAGAAAAAAAGTATTTCCTGTATCCTTGTCTCCATTAAATATTGATAGATGCTAATTCGATCCACAAAAGCAGTAAAGGGAAGCTCTAGAAGCAGACTTTCTTACATATTCAGTTTAAGTAATCATTTCAATAATTTTAACATCAGTAGAAAACACATTCTTTGGGTCACATATTTAGGTTTAAATGACTTGCACATTCCTGTTACTTTCAAATTGCACCCCTGCTCCTATTGATGTTGGCAGATCTGCAAAACTGCAACAAAAGCTACAACTGACATTTACCTGCTGAGATTCAAGTATTGCAGTGCTGAGCATTGTTATGCATTTCATAGTTTCTAAGATCAGTCTAAGGAAGGAAACACAGTTGCATACCTTAAGACCATTAATACGTGTCAACAGCATAAATATTTTAAGCAAAGTAATTTGGATTAAACAAACAAACAAATAAAACCCATCCCCCCAAACCATTTTCCCTAAGACCAAAATAAAGCATGTCATGTTTTAACCCCAACTGGCAACTAAGCCCCACACAGTCACTCCCTCACTCCCCCTCTAGTGGGATGGGAGAGAGAATCAGAAGAGTAAAAGTGAAAAAAATTGTGGGTTAAAATAAAGACAGTTTAATAAATAAAACAAAAGCTGTGCATGCAAGCAAAGCAAAACAAGGAATTAATTCACCACTTCCCATGGGCAAGCAGATGTTCAGCAATTCCAGGAAAGCAAGGGTCCATCACATGTAACAATTACTTGGGAAGACAAATGCCATCATTCCAAATGTCCCCCCCTTCTTTCTTCTTCTTCGCCCAGCCTTATATGCTGAACCTGATATCGAGTGGAAGGGCAGGACAGATGCTCTTACATCAATATGATCAGGTAAAATGTCGTCTTTATTAGAAGAAAGACAGATTATATAGTGCTTATGACGCTTAGTTTCTTGTTCACACTACATTGGTTACATAAGGAAAACATGCTCTGCTGTCCACTGTTAATTGGACTACAACAGGTGGTCATAGGAGATGAGAAAACTTTATTCACCTGCCAAAACTCCTCCTTGGCATCTGGCATGAATCCACCTTTGTTCTAACTTCAGGTCCTGTAGCCATCTTAATGGCACAGTAATTTTTACTATCAGTGCTCAGCTATACCAAGGCAAAAATCTCAGAAATGCAATAGAAATTGTTCACACAATTTCTGCCTTACGACAAATCCCCCTTTCGATTTTTGAACAATTTATATTGCATTTCTGTATTACTCTTTATTGTACCAATAACATATCAATAACATGATTACATATTACAATAATAGTGCATTAACAAACTTCACAACTTATTAACTTCAAGGTTTGTGCTCTTAAATTTTCTTAAAAGTGCTTTTCTAAATATAGGATTTATTCTTGAAAATCTTTATTCAGTCTAAAACACTTGTGGATGGAACTCCATTCATTTTTGAGTTATGTGTCTTCTGTGTTTATTTAAAAATGTTTGTGTATTTGATGGACCAAAACACATCAATCATCATACATTCACACACACACATATACAAGCTCTCACAGTGGCCACTGTCAACATTCACACAAGCATACTTTTGAATTCCATATCACTGTGTTTTATGAGCTAAAAAATTATAATTCTTTAGTACCTTATAATGTTAAAGCTTCTTGACCAAATAGATAAACTTTCTTTTACTAATATATAGTGAATAATCTAAAGTTTACACAACACACTTTCTTAAATTCTAAACCTCTATAATATGTGCTTTAAAAATATCAAAAAATTGTGTTCATAATACCTAAAAATTGTGCTTTTGTAATACTGAAAAAACTGTGCTAAAAAAACTGTGCTCTCAATAAGACTAAATACTGTGCCCTTTTGATAATTCACTGTTACCTGCAACAGCAACAACATCAACCTTGTTTTGAAGAACCAGCTTCTTTCCAGGGTTTCATTTATGTGCAGATAACCAGAGAACACCTGTGCACAAAAATCTTAAAACATATAAAACACTTTTGCAAGTCAATAGAGGAAAACTGATATCTTTCTTTCCCCCTTTTTCTTTGTGCGAAAGTGTGTTAAAGAATTCTTAAATCACTGATTTCTTTACTAAATACTCTTGTGCTAATAATCCTAAACTTATAACAGCTTTATTCTGCAACAAACTCCACTATACTAATTCTATTAATTAATAATTCTGAAAAATTTCTAGGAATGTTGCTGATCTGTTCTAAACTCTAGCATTATTTTCTTCTTCATCACTATCAGAACTTGTGTCTGATTCTGAAGAGGTGTCAGTCTCCACAGACAAAAA
>NW_020885021.1:388927-419532 GCF_003945725.1 Corapipo altera | reverse complement strand
TTTTTGCAGCAGCTTCTAAAAACTGGGCTGTAGCAGCACTCCTAGGTAGTGTACCTAAAACTTGTTTTGTATTTTCATTGGCATTATTATAGGCCAGCATGTCTAAGAATTTTGTTTTCATGTTATTATCTATGTCCGGATCTGAATTGATCGACTCATGTAAACGATCTACAAACTGATTGTATGGTTCAGTGGGTCCCTGCTTAATTGAAGTACATGGGAGTCCTGACTTTGCATCCCTTATCATAAGCAATGACTTATAAGCTAAATCCTGACTAGTTTTTAATACCGCATCTGGAAACTGTATTTGCAAATATGCACTGTTGTACTGACCAAAACCCATGAGCATGTCAGCAGAAACACCAAAGAGAGGGTGTCCTTTCTGCCTAGACTGTGCAACCATTGCTGCACAACTGGCACTCCATTCAGTGAAGAATTCTAGTTGCTGGGAAGGAGAAAGTAACATAGATATAATTATACGAATATCATATGGTGTTAACAAATGAGCAGTAAAGAGATGCCACAGTACTATTCGTGTATAAGTACTCTTTAAACCATACTGCATAACAGTCATTTTAACTTCTTTTAAAATTTTCCAGTCCAAAGCTTTCCAGGGTTCACTCTCAATTAAAGTTGAAACATTAGAGGGGGCTGTATTCAGCTGAACAAACTGTCTCTCTCCTAATTTAGACTCAAGCTCTTGAAAGTGAAGCAATAAGGTCTTTGAGGTCTTTTATTGCAAGCATAGTGGCTTCCTGGCTTCCATTGTCCAAGCTCTTGTCATCAGGAGACAAACCTGAGGATGGAAATGATGAAAATAACTCTTTTGCGTTACCACGATTAGGTTTTTCTTTCTCCTTTCGTAGCAGAACTGAATCAGGTGAAGAAGCCGTGCTCGCTTCGGCAGCGGTTCCGGTCCCCGTCGGGACGGTGGTGGCTTCTGCCGAAACAGCAGCTCCCGCTACAACAGTAGCAGCCTCTGCCGAGGCGGCAGTCTTTGCTGAAATAGCTTCAGTTGCTACGGCAACGCTTGCAGCAACTGTAGTTTCCATGGTTTGACTTCCTGGTTCTGATGAGACGACTGCTGATGACGTAATTTCAGGTGACATGATGGTTCCAGGCAGTGGCGATGTAGCGACGTCTAGTGGCTGGGAGGCTCCTAGCAACTCTGTTCCAGGCGGCGCTTGCGCAGTGACAGCTTCTGGCTCTGCGACCAGCGCAGGCTCAGTAGAAGGTGGCAGTACTGGCTGAGCAGGCGCAGAGAAGGGCGGTGGCGCTGGCAGGGTGCCAGTGTTGCTCTCCGCTGCTCCTGCTTTTCTTACAGTCTCTGCTGGCACAAACATGCTGCTAAACTGAGTCAGTCCCGCTGCTTTTATTAGCGATCTCGACTGTGCCGCTGCAGGCACTAGGACCTCCTCGTAAATAGATCTATCGGCTCGGAGACACGTCACAGTCTCGCTGACACCCGACAAAGTTCCCTGAGCAACTATAAGTTTTCGCTGATCCGTAGTTAACTTTTGCAGCGATTCAACAACTAAACGCCAAACTTTAGGGTATTTCCTATACTTTTTAACATTTTTAGACCCTTGTTCCATTTCTTCCCATAACTGTTCCTTTATAGCATCCCAAATGGATACCTCAAAGGCGGCTTGAGCGGATGGGATGGGATTAGCTTCTTCGCTCTCGCCCAGACTATTAACCCTTCAAGGGCTTTTTTATCATAATTTGGCTCTCTTAGAGAGACTATAGATTGCAGGAGCCTTTCCACAGCTTCTTCATCTTTAGAAAGAGTGGGCCCCATACTCCCACCAGCTGACTCACCTGGCCAAGGCGAGATTCCAATTTTGACCGTGCACACGGCTTTCTTCACAGCACCGGGGCTCAGTGCTGCCTGTAACAGCTGCTTCCTTCGGCTCTTCCGTTCGCCTTACGTCCCGGAGAACTGACGAACTTTGAGTCCCTTTTCAGGCACCACTTATCGAGTGGAAGGGCACGGACAGATGCTCTTACATCAATATGATCAGGTAAAATGTCATCTTTATTAGAAGAAAGACAGATTATATAGTGCTTATGACGCTTAGTTTCTTGTTCACACTACATTGGTTACATAAGGAAAACATGCTCTGCTGTCCACTGTTAATTGGACTACAACAGGTGGTCATAGGAGATGAGAAAACTTTATTCACCTGCCAAAACTCCTCCTTGGCATCTGGCATGAATCCACCTTTGTTCTAACTTCAGGTCCTGTAGCCATCTTAATGGCGCAGTAATTTTTACTATCAGTGCTCAGCTATGCTAAGGGAAAAATCTCAGAAATGCAATAGAAATTGTTCACACAATTTCTGCCTTACGACAACCTGATGTCATATGGTATGGAATATCCCTTTGGCCACTTAGGATCAGCTGTCCTGGCTGTGTCCCCTTCCAACTTTGAGCACCCCCAGCCTACTCACTTGTGGGATGGGGTGAGAAGCAGAAAAAGCCTTGACTCTGTGTAAGCACTGCTCAGCAGTAACTAAATCATCTTTGTATTATCAAGACTGTTTCCAGCAAAAATCCAAAACTTACCCCATGCTAACTACTATGAAGAAAATTATATCCCAGACCAAACTAGCACAACACTTTATTTTTTTAAAAAAATCTACACCCTTTCTTTTCTAGTTATCATGCTAAGTATTGTTGTAGGGGCCAAAGTTTCTTTATTTCACTCTCAGTTTCCCTAACGTTTCAGCTACATTTGTCAAACATTTCAAATCATAGAATGTGGGAGGCATCAAGGAAGCCTCAACACCTGAGAGCGGTTAGCAGTTGGAGCTCCTGAATTCTGGCCTGTGGCAGGAACATTGTGGTGGGTTGACCTCGGCTGGACGCCAGGTGCCCACCCAGCTGCTCTATCACGCCCCTTCCCAGTCAGACAGGGGAGAGAGTAAGGTGGTGTATTAGGGAGGGGTTCGAACCATACTGAATCTTGAAAACCATGACACTGTTGCAAGCTCAACAAAACTGATATTTATTACCAAAAGGTGGCCAACAAAACAAACAAACCCAAAAGGGAGGAAGGAGGAGAGAAATAAGCCCCCAGCATGACCTCCCCAGTTACCCAGCTGTTGCCCATAAAGTTATCTTACCGACCTAGCATACCTATAATTACCCATAGCAGAAGCTGCATCCTTGGAGAGTCAGTAAGTTCACAAAATGGCAGGCATCCCCGCCAAAGGCAACGTTGTCCTTGAAGTAAAGCTAGCTCTCCTCCAAGAAAGTGCTATCCACAACCTCCCAGGTGTGGCCATCACCGCCCAGCCAGAGGCCCTCAGTCCCACCCCCCGGTTATGTAAGGGCATCTCTTCTGCGCATGCATGAGAACTTTGGAAATCCCCTAACACACGCGCAGTATGCTTTGGGGGTCTTTCTTAATTGAGTCGGGGGTCGAACCTTCCTCCCCTCCTCTTCGATTTCTCCTTCAAATGCCCTTGGCAGACAATGAACCAATAGTAGAACACCAATTAAAATAGTTTATACAGAAGTTCTCCCTCCAAGGACGAATTCACTGTTTTATCAGTGAACTTGGCAGGGAGAATATAAATTACTACAGGTGGTTGGGGCCAAACACAGACCAAAAGTATCAGCATAAATTCACCCTGCTACAGGTGAAAAAATAAAACCACGTGGGTTGGGATAAGACAGTTTATTTAAAGCAAAAAGTAAAGCGAAGCTTGCACGTGCAGAAGCAAAAGATAGCAGGGTTTATTCTCTACTTCCCATGAGCAATGATAGTTGGCCACTCCCGAGAAGCAGGGCTTTGGTACGCGTGACGGTTTCTCAGTAGGCAACCATTGGACACAATGAATGCCTACCTTCCTGCTCCTTGCCTCTGCTTTTATATCTGAGCTGACGTCATGTGGTATGGAATATCCCTTTGGTCAGTTTGGGTCAGCTGGCCTACTTGGGTCCCCTCCCAGGATCTTGCCCTCAACTAAGGAAGGAATGTTACAGTGTTGGTGCTGTGCTAAGCAGTAGCCAAAACACTGGTGTGTTATCAACACCCTTCTATCTGCCAATGCAAAGCACAGCACTGTGAGGGCTACTGTGGGGAAATGAACTCCATCTCAGTCAGACCCAATACAAACATCATGGAGATGCATTGCTTTCAGCTGTATTTATGTCAGAAATTAAATTACTCATGATACATTTCAAATGCATGCATCCATTAATATCAAACAAGACACCTCGACAAATTAGAGGACTGGGCAATCACCAATCATATGAAGTTCAACAAGGGGAAGTACTGAATTCTGTACCTGGGACAAGGCAACCCTGGATGTACATACAGACTGGGGAATGAGATGCTGGCAAGCAGTGCCTCAGAAAGGGACCTGGGGGTCCTGGTCAATGGAAGTTAAATATGAGTCAGCAGTGCCCTGGCAACCAGGAGGGACAACCGTGTCCTGGGGGGCATCAGGCACAGCATGGCCAACTGGATGAGGGAGGTGATTTTCCCGCTCTACTCTGTGCTGGTGCGGCCTCACCTTGAATATTGTATGCAGTTTTGGTGACCACAATATAAGAAAGATATAAAGCTATTAGAGAACATCCAAAGGAGGGCAACAAAGATGGTGAAGGGCCTTGAGAGGAAGCCGTATGAGGAGTGGCTGAGGTCACTTGGTCTGTTCAGCCTGGAGGAGACTCATTGGAGTCTACAACTTCCTCATGAGGGGAAGAGGAAGGGCAGACACTGATCTTTTCTCTATGGTGACCACTGACAGAACCCAAGGGAATGGACTGAAGTTGTGTCAGAGGTTTAGGTTGGATATTAGAAAGAAATTATTTCCCTTCAGAGGTTTACAGCTAATTTGTGCAGGCTCTTTTTGTTTTGTTTTTTTTTTAATGTAAAAACAGGTGAAGAATCTTCAAGCAAAATTCTTAAATTTTTGACATTTTTTTCCCCGACGAACAGAACATGTTTTCCAGAAAAAACCACACTTATTTGCATCATGGTCTAGCCATATAATATACAAATCTTCATAGGCATAGAGATTGATGAGCTATATAGCCTGTTTATCCAAATCATTGATTCAACCTATTTGCATCATTAAGGTAAAATGCTGGTCTTTAGAAACTTATTCTCAGAAACATAAAAACAATAATCTAAATTCTTCACCTACAAAAGCTATAGTCACTATTCTGTTCAGACTTTTCATACCCACAATTAAAAAATTCTTAGCTGTCTAGTCCCCAGAACTTACTGATTTCATCATGACTAATAAAACAAACCACAATGTGCACATCTTATAAAGTCTTCTACCTTCTAAGCAAAATCTAAACACATAGGATTTTATTTTTATTTTTTTGTATTACAAAATGCATTCCCATACTACTGAAGACATGTAGGGATGCATATCTTCAAGAAATCAATGGGAATTTTCTTGATCAGTGATAAAATACTATAGTTCACGATGTCAAAGCAATTATACTAAATCGGTTGTATCAAAACTAACAAAAAGAAACAATCATTAAGTAGAGATTGATGTAAATCACTGTCTCAGTTTGAAGAGACTGGAATGTTTGTTAAAGAGGATGAGTTATGAGACAGACCAAACTCCTCTCTCTCAGCAATTGTAAATCCTCCCAAAACTTCTCCCCTCTCCCCCCAGCCTCTGATGGACCATCAGTGAGGAATGTGGCCGGGCTAGCTAGTTCTTTTGTAAGGCTAATTAACTCCCTTGCCCCTTTCCATTCAAACTCCATCTTTCCTACAGTGGGGGGGGCCGGGGAAAGAAAAATTCTCCTGAATTTCTAACCTATAACACTCACCATGTGACGAATGCAGGCAGATCTCTCTCTGTCACTTAACCCCTGGAGAGTAACCATGAACAGGCTTCCCTGCTTCATGGGAGAAGCTCCACACTTCAAGGAAATATGTGGAAGAATCTTCCATATAAAAGTTGGACTAGGCTTTTATAGTTACAAAGTGGTGGACTGCTAGTCACAGATTTACAGGCCAGCGAGCAGCTTATCTGTCAAGTCCTGCTTCAAAAAACAGGATGTGTGCTTGAAGTTTGATGAACCAGGCTGATTTTAGCATAATTCAACACCAAAACAGCACCCTGGCACCACCAGTAACTCACTATAGATAGTTTGCATGATAGCTTGCATTGTTTGCATTTCTCTGACCAGATTCTAGGCCTTGTCAGGGTAGACCATCCTGCCACAGTGTCACATTAAACTGCATCAAGTCCTTTCCTTTCTAGTCATCCTTTCCCCTAAAACACCTTACCATGAGTCATTATCATTTTGTTTCACTTTGTTTCTCAGGGTATTCATAAGATGGATCCTGCATAGTGTGGGGAAGAAACATATAACCAATAAGAAACTGAGAAGTGAATTTAGATAAATAGCAAAAGAGATATTTCCAAGGTTCCATTTATGTTCACTTTTACATTGGAATTATACATATAAAACAGTACTTTTAAAATATCACACCTCTTAAACAATGGGGCTTAACTCTCAAGACAAGAAAGGTATTGTATTGGGGTTGCGTGGCAAGGTTTTGGTCCTGGGATTGTTCAGAGATTGTTTTTGTGAAATGTCCAATAGAGCCAATGCCAACTGGCTCCAAGACAGATCTGCTGCTGGTCGAAGTTGAGCCAATCAGCAACAGTGATAGCACGACTGAGAAGACATATTTAAGATGGGGGAGAAAGTGCTATACAACAGCAACCAGAAGAGAGAGGAATGAGAGTATATGAAACAATTCTGCAGACACCATGGTCAGTGAAGGAGGAGAAGGTGCTCCAGATGCTGGAGCAGAGATTCCCCTGCAGCCCATGGTGGTTCACAGAGGAGCATATATCCACCTGCAACCCATGGAGGACCTCACATGGGAGTAGGTGGATGTGCCCTGAAGTATTTTCTGGCAGGACTTGTGACCCCATGGGGGACTCACACTGGTGCAGTTCATGAAGAACTGCAGCTCATGGGAATGACCCACGTTGGAGAACTTAATGGAGGACTGTCTTCCATGGTGGGACCCCACAGTGGAGCACGGGAAGAGCATGAGGAGAAAGGAGCAGCATAGATAACATGTGATGAACTTACCTGAGCCTGGGAAGAAGGAAGGGGTGGGGGGAAGGTGTTTTAAGATTTGTTCTTATTTCTCATTACCCTACTCTGACTTTTTAAATGGGAATAAATTAATTTCCCCAAGTCGAGTCTGTTTTGCTTGTGACGATAGCTGCTGACTGTGGTGGGTTCACCTTGGCTGAACGCCAGGTGCCCACCCAGTCACTCTATCCCTCCCCTTCCCAACCGGACAGGGGAGAGAGTAAGGTGGGAAAAGAAAACAATACAAATCGTGGGTTGCGATAAGGCAGTTTATATTGATGTAAAAAAAACCCCAAAAGCAGCGTGCGAGCATACAAAGCAGAAGCTAGCAGT
Organism: Corapipo altera; assembly: GCF_003945725.1. Classification (NCBI taxonomy): domain Eukaryota; kingdom Metazoa; phylum Chordata; class Aves; order Passeriformes; family Pipridae; genus Corapipo; species Corapipo altera. The sequence continues at coordinate 412,098 of NW_020885021.1, read as the reverse complement.
TAATCTCTACTTCTTCTACTTCTCTGAAAAGCAGGGGTCCAGCATGCATAATGGTTGTCAGCAGGCAGTCATCAGAGACAATGAATGCCTCTGGTCCTGCTCCTTGACTCAGCTTTTATATCTGGGTTGACGTCATATGGTATGGAATATCCCCTTGGTCAGTGGGGAAGGAATGTTGAAGAAGGAATGTTACAGTGCTGTGTTCAGCAGTAGCCAAAACATGGGTGTGTTATCAACACTCCTCTAGCTACCAATGCAAAGCACGGCACTGTGAGGGCTACTATGGGGAAATAAATTCCGGCTCAACCAGACCCAGCACACTGACTAATCTCCCTGTCCTTATCTTGAACCACAAGCCTTTTGTCATATTTTTCTCCTCCATTGGTGGGGGCGGCGTAGGGGGCGGTCCCCTTCAGATGACATAATGGTACGAATATTCATCGCTAAAGTTCCCTGGTTTTGTAACTGCAACACCATCTCCCATTACATAGTAAAAAAAGGCGTTGAAAGCATATGTAAATCCCAAGTGTCATGTCACCTTGGCCTCTAATACTTTCACAACTTTTTCACTCACCTTTAATTGAATCATACCATATTTCTTCACAACATTTTCTTTAAAAGTGTTCTATAAATGAAACCCAAGATACTCCACATACAGAATTCCATCTCCCTGAGATCACACTTGGCACACAGTTAACCAGTCTCTCAAACATTTGATTTAATTCAATATTAATACTTTCTCAGTTGCTCTAGATATATCCTCTCCCCCTCCCCGCCCCTTGCAACCACTTCAGCAACAAGACTAAACTAACAGAACAACTCAATCAGCCAGGTCAATCCCATACAGTAGGATTTTGATACTCAGTTATTCATCCCATCTGTTATAATGGGACTATACTACAGAAACTTTCAGAAGTATCAGAATCTGTCCTCTCATACAACTGTCTAATGTAAAGACTGAGGAAAGATAAAGCAGCCGATGCCTAAAATCTTTCTGACACAGTTCTAAACTCTTTTACTGTTGTTGTCTATTAAATAAGACAATCTGACTGCATCACTAAAAATTAGGGTTTTATTCTTCAGTCCTCTTCATCACCTGGAAAATGGTGGAAAAGGCATGCAGTGTTTACATTAAAGCATTTTTATCCCACCTAGCACAGGAATTGGACCTATTTAACATAGTCACACACTTTTTCAAACTTATCCACACTATTCAAATTTTTCTAACAACACACTGTCATTCTTAATTATAAATTAATACATATTTCAAAAAGGGAGTTAACTTAATCAGTCTTTTTCTTCTCATTTTTAACTTTGGTAACAGGTGTTCACCGCAGGTATCCTTCCGCTGAAGTTAGCAACTTCTTGTCTCACTTTCACAGAGTACCCAAGGTCGTCTGATGGATTCCATTGCTATCTCTGAGGCCTCTCACTGGGTAGCTGCCTCTGGCTCTCTAGCCTGAACACCCCTTTGGTCTCTCACATTTCCCCTTTTTCTATTTTCTAATTGAAACACTAAAACGTGTGCAAAGCTACAGTGAACTAAACGTGAGACACAACAAAGAAAGCATGGTACACTAAGTAAAATACAGAAAAACACAAAATTTCCAATTAGAGCTACAACGGCAATCTTCTTGAATTTTGGACCTAATTTAAAAATATCTAACCAGCTAAACAAACTATCTAAGCTTAGGTCCTTATCTACCTTGAACTGCGCTGTTAGGTTTTTTAACTGAACAAGACTTTGATGAATAGATTCTGAGTGATCAGAAAGATTCATGCAACACAGACCTTCAAAATCTTTGCAACCATGTCCATGAACCAATAGTAACAAATCAATGGCTGCTCTGTTTTGCAATGTGACTTTCCTAATTGAACTTACATCGGTTAGCAAGGCATCAATTGCCGAACTGGTAGCATTGGTCTCCTTGGCAAGCCAACAACCTAGTCTATCCAAGGTGGTCAATGCATGAAGAGTTCCAATTCCAACTAGAAATCTGGAAAATAGCCTTTCAGTTGGGCCCCAGATATGTACTTTGGAATTGCAACTTTTATCGTATCATTGCACAAATCTTTTCTGTCTCTTCTGGATGTGTGTACTTATGGGTAATTTGTGAGGGTTAAACAGAGTAAATTTTCCAAATGTGCATGGTCCTCCTTTTGCTCTAGTGGGAATACCTTTCCACACTCGCGGCCCATAAATTAAGAAAATACCGTTGGGCAAACCAAGAGGCATTGCCCCTAATCTGATTGCTGTAGAATTGGGTGATTTACACCAAAACCTAGCATTTTGATATGTTCCAGATGGAGATACATTAATTGCCAAATGATGATTTGAATTTGAATCTGAGGGATTGAATTGAAAACAGAAAGGTGCAGTCAGACTGCCCATGACATTAATTTCTTCAGGTTCAATTGGAATTTGAGGAAAATTATTTTTAAGATTTCGATTATTGGCACATTGTAATGATACTGCCTTGTGACGATGTCCTAGTTAGAAGAGCTGGGACCGATTCATCATTGGATGGGTGTAGCCCAAAACTGTGTATTCTATAACCCTCCATGCCATTTCCCAGAAACTGTTGTCAGTAGAGGTCTGCGAGGTGCCCCCCCCCTCCCCCATGCTCCTGTCTTCATGCCCTTTTGTGGAATTCCCTGACTGAGCACCCTCACACCCCTTTATGGAATTCCCCACTCTGAGGGAAGGATTGAGCATCCTTTTATGGAATTCCCCGCTCTGGGGGAGGGGCTAAACATTGCTGCCTGAGCTGGAGAATATATAAACCTGGAGTTTCAGAACCTTTCCACCACTCGTGGGATCCAGAGGAGGACTGCAACTCACCGCTCTCAGCCAGACTGCAGCTCACCGCTCTCAGCCTGACTGAGACCACCACCCTCAACTGAACTGCAATCACCACTTTTGACCGGACTGCAGCAGCTCTTCCACCAGCAGGTTTTTCCCCTCTCCCTTTACTTTGGACTCGGGGGGGGGGCCAGGGAGCACCGTTTTGTTTGTGCTCTGGGGTGCTGGGTTGTACATTTGGGCTTTGTGGGTTAGGGCCGGTTGCTTGTCCGTGTGGTCGTACTTATTGTATTATTTTATTAAATTGTTATTCTGATTTGTAATCTCTCTTTTGAGTTGGGTTGGTTTCCCCTGCTGGTTAACTTTTAAACCAACACAGACGATTAGAGTACTGTGGCCAATATTTGTGTAGAAAGGTAATCCATTGGTTGTGATTGAAAGGAAGGCCTACTAAGCAGGTACAAAATGGATCAGTTGGGGTAGCTACAGACAAACACAATGTTTCAGTCCCAGTCGCATTGGCGAGTGTCACCCAGACGTTCTGCTGATCAAAGGTGGTCCAGTCAGGAGGCATGGTTGTTGTTATGAAGATGATGCAAGACAAGGTCGCACATAATGCGAAGGTATCTATTGCGGTCCTCAATCTGTTGAGATACAAACATAACCTTTTCCCCAGGTTATTAAGGGACAAGGACCTTGCCAGTCTCTAGTAATTGGATCTCTAAACATTACTTCTGCCTTCCTCTCTGTGGAAACATATGCTGGGAAAAATGACGCTGTGCTGGGGAAAGATCTCCTATCATTCTATTTAGAAAGTTGAGCACATACAAAGCTTTATTTAAGCATTCTTGGGGAGTTAAACCTGTACTTCCTCTTTTCTGTTTCTGTAACGTCTTTGAGTGTGCGATGCGCACACTGAATCACAGTCTGACCTGTGGGGGAGTGTGGAATACCTGTTAGATGTTGTATTCCCCATTGCTCAAAAAGTTCTTTTGTACATTTGGACACATAAGAAGGTCTGTTGTCTGTCTTAATTTGTTTAGGTACTCCCATGTGTGCAAAGGCTGTAAGGAGGTGACCTTGTACATCTCGGTTTTTCTCCCTAGAATGGACTGTAGCTACTAGAAATCCTGAGAATGTGTCAATTGAAACATGTATGTATTTTAATTTGGCAAAAGAGGATATGTGTGTTACATCTGCTTGTCACAGATGCAGAGGTTCCAAACCTCGAGTATTGGTTCCTTCAGGAGCAATGGGACTGAGTAGTTGACAGTCTGGACAGAATGCTATAATAGAACGAGCTTGTTCTAACATGAGATCAAATTGTCTTTTTAATACCCTTGCATTTTGATGAAAGAATTGATGTGACAATTTGGCTTGCTCAAATCACCTTGGTACTATTACTGGTCCTGCAAGTGCATCAGCATGTCGATTACCTTCTGAAATTGGACCAGGTAGCAAGGTATGAGAATGCACATGCATAATGAAGAATGAAAATTGCCTTTCCTCAACTACAAATAATAATTTTTTAAATAAGGCAAGCAATGCTGCATGATTAATTTCTTTTAGATAGGAGTGTTCAATTCATTGAACCACCCCCACAACATATTGACAATCAGAAACTATATTTAAAGGTCCTGGAAACAATGTAAGTACTCGGATTACTGCTGACAATTCTACAAGCTGTGGTGACTCATCTACATGATGTATGTCTTGTTGCTACTCATTGTCTTTCTGTCACACTACAACTGCATTTCCTGTCTTCCCTGAACCGTCCGTAAAGACAGTTTGAGCATCTGTCAAGGGAATAGGGGAGCAGTGTGTTCTCAGCTTCAAAGGAAAGTTGTTTAAATGCTGTAAAAACGAACAAGCAGGTAGGTGAATACTTAGTTGACCAATAAAATCACTTAAGGCAGTTTGAAATTCAAAACTAGCCTTTTCTAGCCATTGTAAATGCTCTGTTGTCACTGGCAAATACACAGTACATGGGTCACACCCTGCAAGTTCCCAGCATCTAATGCATCCTCTCTGAAATATGCGTGATATCATTTCTGGCTGAGTTGTTACTGTTTTAGAAAACTGATGAGCTAGAAAAACCCATTCCCATAAAGAAAACTGAGTGTTGTTTTTGTATAATTGGCCTAAGAGACCAAAAGGTTGAGCAGGTCCCTTTAAGATAACTAATACCACCGGCTCATCTAAGAGACGGCAACTGGCCTGACAGGAACTGAGTTTTTACTCTACAACATGCAAAGTAGTAACAGCTTCTTGTATTAGCTGTCTGGGCGAAGTTAGTTCTGGATCTCCTTTAAGCAGGCAAAACAATGGGCAGAGTTCATCGGTGGAAATGCCCAAAATAGGTCTGAGCCAGTTAATAGCTCCCAGTAGTCTTTGCAAATCGTTGAGGGTTTGCACTGAAGTTGATAGAGAAACATGCTGGGGATGAATGGCTGTTTGGGTTATTTTCCATCCCAGGTAATGCCAAGGAGATTCTTGTTGTATTTTTTCTGGTGACACTTGAAGGCCATAGGTGTTGACAGCTTCAATTGTTGCTTTGAGGGCTCTTTGCATTAGTTCCTTATCAGTTGCACAGATTAAGATGTCATCCATGTAGTTCCAGGTTAGGGCGGGGACCAGCTGCTGTTCAGTGGCCGTTAGGACAAATTTGTAGTGAGACCAAGTCCCCATTGTCCCAATGCATCCCGGCCCCACAGTGTGATTGGCAAGTCCAGGACGAATGGACGAACTGTGGCTGTACACTTCTCAGGGCCTGTGATCACAATTGGATGCAAGCTTTGTTGTGGTGCTGTAACTCCTGCCACTCCTCTCAGTGCCTTCTCTGGTTCCATAAGTGCCCAGAAGGGTGGTCAATCTCGAATAGAGATCGCAGTCACATCGGCACCTGTATCTGCCAAACCTCTCAGATGGATAGTCTCTTTTCTTCCCAAATTGTACAAGGAGCAATGTAGAATTGGGCGTTGCGCTGATAAGGGTTGAACCCATGAGAGAAAATCATCTATCTCCCATCTATCTTTGGTGGTGTTAAAGGTTGGCCTTTCTTCCTGATCGCAATTTAACTTTGTTGGATAGGCACAGATTAGGATAAGTTGGCCAATAGGAGTGCCTGCCTCTATATGGACAGGAGGTGCAAGTGTCCACAGCATTATTTTTATTTCTCCTACAAAGTTGGCATCTATAATTCCAGGCAGTACGCACACACCTAGTGCAGGGGTTGATACACGACCTATCAGCAGACCACTGTGACCATCCTCTAGAGGACCTTGAATTCCAGTTGAAACTGTGTGTACTTCATTATCAAATAGTTTCATGGATCTCGAAGGGCTCAAGTCTATTCCAGTATTGCCTGTAGTGTGTGTTTGCAGATAATTAGCTGGTTTAAATGAAAGGCTAGGAGTTTGGAAGATATGTGTGTCTTCGCGTGACCTCTCTGCGCACTCATATTTCAGTTTCCCAAAGGCTTCTTACTTTTCCCTCGATGACGCAGTAGGGATACTTTGCATAATTGGAATGGCATTCCCTAGCAAAGTGCGGCCCCTTGTGGCAGTGAGGGCATATTGCAGGCTTGGCACTGCATTTTTTTCATGGGGCAATTTTTTATAAAGTGTCCCTTTTGTCCACATTCATAGCACGATGGTTGTGGCTCGAGGTCTGTTTGTGACTCAGAATCTGGAGAAGGGTCTTTTAAGGTGACCAGCACTTTGGCTAAAGAGGCAGTTTTAGAAGCTTGTGATCCAACATTTCTGCATGCTTCAAGCATCTCTGTGATGGTAGGATTACGTAATGCATGCAGTATTTTTTGGGAGTCTTCGTTGGCATGTTGTATCACTATATTTTTAAAGACAATTTCTTGTGCTGGAGCACAATCAATTTGTTTGTTTATTGCATTTCGTAGCTGCTCTGCATATTGCATGAACGGTTCTTTGACACCTTGTTTTATCATGGTAAAAGACTGCGTTGCTGCCCCTGTGTCTGGTACTTTCCTAAGTGCATGTAAGGCCAGGTTTTTAGCAAGAGCCAAATCAAGCAATGGGATTTGAGCCTGAGCTGTTGCTGTCGCATAAGGTCCCTTCCCCAAAAGAACATTTGTAATTTGAGCAACTGGCACTCCAATCATAGATGACATCTCTTCTGCCTGCTTCTTTACTAGCTTCTTCCATTCTGCTTCAAATAATGTGCATTGCATAGTAGTGAGAAGCATTCTTGCTATTCCTGCACAGTGATAAGGAGTCAGCACAAAGGTGCCAAACAAGGAATCTAAAAGCCCTCTTGTGAATGGAGCCTCCAGCCCGTATTCTGTAACAGCCTTCCTTAAGTCTTTTAAGACCTGATATGGGACAGGTTCCCAGTGGGGTTGCTGACCAGGCGTAAAGACAACTGGGAAGGCTTGCATCATATGCAAATCTCCTTCCTCTGCTGCTGCTTTTCTAACAGGAGCCCATCTGTCTTCTGGATCGATAGGGATAAAACTTTGTTCTTGTCCTGGATTGTAAGGACACAGTTCCCAAGAGTTCCCACCCGGGACGGAAGTGGGCGGCAGGAACTTAGAAGTGCAGAGTAGTGACCTCACAGGCGGATCACTTCCTGGTGTGGACTTGCCCGTCCCCTCCATCTTGGAGTGGCACAGTTAGAAATTCTCGAACTGACAGGGAGGAGACAGGGGGTCCTTCCGGCTTTCCAGGGAGAGGAATGGATCCGAGCAGCACCAGAGCGACCGCGTCTGCTCGCTCAGGACTCAGCATGGGCGGAAGGGTAGATGAATGTGGCAGGACCCGACCCGCGTTTGCGGTGGCTGTGCCACCCGAGAGTCCCCCCCCACGGATGCTGTGATGGCTAAGGGCGCTCAGGGGCGGGGGTTTTCCGTGTGTGGTAGCTCCATAGCTTGTGAGCTGGCTCCCCATTTCTCCGCCTCCTGGGGTAAGTCGGCAGGTTTTTCAATTTCTTTTTACTCAGGGAGTGGTATTTTTTTAGAAGATCTGTCTTTTAGTCTCAGAGACTAAATGCTACAGCTTCAAAATGCTAACCGCTTGTTTGTCCCCTAACTTAATTCCTATGTGATCTCACTCCGAGACATTAAAAACATTTCAAACAGTTAACCTGGGTTGATTTTTCTGTGCCCAAAGAAGCAGATTCTGTAGCAGTAGATCTTCTACCTTCGACCCATGCTCTTTGAGCAGGCGTTTCATAAATTCATAGACATCTTTTTGCTCAGAGGACATATTTAACCCCATTATTACGATTTTCTTGTAATTATTAACTATTCTTAAATCGTTCACGACCGTTCACCTCCCTGTAGGAGTTGGGTTTTAGGAAGGATGCCAGAGGGGCATCCTGGGAAATGAAGTCCCAAAGTACTCCCATGCACATGGGTAGTGAGATACCCCATGGTGGTTGGTCAAGGGAGTCACGTGTTGCTTTGAGGTGCATATAAAAGCTGTTGAATCATTTGAATAAACGGATGTGGTTACTGAACCCCAACCAGCCAGGTCCGTATGGGTTTATTTACTTATTATATTAATAAGTCATATCAGGTGCCTGAAAATGGGGCACTCCCTGTATCAGGGATGATTAAAGACTGCCTTGAAACAAGGAGAATTACATTAGCGTTCGAACGAGCTTGTTTTAAAGCTGAGGAGGGCTCTCTGAAAAAAAGCCAGACGTTGTATACCGAGCTAAAAGCAGGCAGAGGACGTCGTTAAAGAAAGGACGTCGGATACCAGTACGAAAGCCAACTGGAACGTCGTGCAGTAGGGACCGCGTGGGAGCTCTGAGAATCTGAGTATTGTGCACATGAGAGACCTGGCAGAGTAAACTTTGAAAGAAAGAAAAGGCAAAACTACAGGAAAGCCCAGGTAAGAAGTTGGTATGGGAAGTTTAAATTTAAGGGAAATTGTATCAAGATTCCTGCTAAGCAGAATCCTTAGTGTGACGGCTTGGAAAAAATTCGGAGAGACAGTTCGAGAGAAAGCAAATATAGAAGACATGGACACCTTAAAAATCTCACAAAGAAACTTGAACTCATCCACGGAGAAAAACTTTAAACCTCCTGTTCCCCCCACGAGCTCTAACAGACAAAGAACTCCCCCAGAAATCGAGAAAAGACACGGGGGTGGGAGACAACCGCGTGCAAACCAAAAGAGACCCTAACAATAGACTTGGGTTGGGGTTTGCACGGGCAGGAGTGAGTACGTGGTGCAGACCGCATGATCGTTAGGGAGAAGACAGACCTTGGGTCCCTGAAGCACTGCTGAGTTGCAGCCATGTGGCGGCCATGTCGCGGTTTGGGCATCGCCATCTTGCCCATGGCCAGCTTGAGGAGCTGTGCATAAAGCATGTTAATCCGGTAAGCAGTGAAACAACAGAGGACACCGGGAGAGGGGCAGTTTTGCCTCCTCCGAAAAAGGATAAACACTCATGCTGCCTCCGTGCTGCTGGGGAGGTCCGTTGGACCCGTTGCACTCCGCAGAAACAATGCCAAAATCCCTTAAACAAGCACCAGCTACAACGCCTGCGGGTGAGCGCAGGGTTTGAAAAAGCACTGTCCACAGCACTTGTCAGCAGCACGGCCGCAGGGCTTCCACAGGCTCACGGCGCGGGCTCGCGGCAGTGGCGACGCCGAGGTGGCGCGCGGCGGAGCGGGGCGCATGAATGCCGGCGGCGTGGAGGCGCGGGACGCACGGGCGACGGGGCCGAGAGAAAGGCGGAGGTACACCAAGACCGGGGCAGTGGCAAGCTACCGGGAACCAGAGCGTGCCGGGACCTTGTCGGGAGCTACCCCACCATCTGCGGCGAAGAGGTCGTGTAACCAAGCCCCTGCGCTGGACTCGCCCCTGCCAAGCTGTAACTACCCGCGTGCGGCGCAGAGTTGGAAGTCTCGGCACACCGGTGGGGGGGCAAGCCCGGCGAACACCCCCCGCTCAGCCCTAACCCGGCCTGACAGCCCCAGGGCCGCAGCAAGAACAGCGGCTCTGGCTGCGTGGGGGCCTGGGGCCGCTCAGAAATACAGACGCACGGGAACACAGCCAAGACAGCGCGACCCGGAGCCGCCGCGGCGGCTGCACGGGGCGTGCCATGCCGGGACAGGACTCGATGCGAGCCCGAGTGCGGCTCTGGGGCGGCTCGGGCGGCCGCAAAACGGACCGTGCACAAGCCTCGCGGCGCGTGTGGGCGTCCGCAGGGAGCGCGTGATGGGGCGGCTCTGCGAAGCCCTGCTGAAGCCGGGACGGGACTGGGGCCGCCCAAAACCAGGGCGGGGGCTACCCCCCTTTTCCACAGTAAAGTGCTGGAACCGTGCCGAGCTGGGGCCACGCGGAAAAAGAGACAGCACGACCACAAGCCGGTGCCACCCAGAGACCCCTGCGGGGGCGCCCCTGCCATCCACAGTGGAAAATAAGCAGCAGGGCCGGGGCCGGGAAGCACGGAACGGAGCGAGGCTTAGCTGCAACTAGCTGAGCTGCCTCTTGCACAACTCAACCCCAGCTACAGCGTCATGCTGTATGCCTTCCGAAATACATACAGAACTAATTTAAGATTGTATCTTCTTGTCTTGAGAACCTTTGGTGAAAACACTGAAGCTTTAGGAGTTTTTTCCTACTCTTTCATTAGTTCCCCAGTGGTTTTATTAATTTGTTAAGGTTGTTAAGTTATTAAAGTTGTTAAGCTCTCAAGGGCACCTATATAGAAGCAGTTAATGTGACAGTGTAGCTCAAATAATGTGTTTTAAAAGTTCTTAAACATCTCCATACCTTGTTAATTAATGCATTCAGATACTATTATCCCAAAAAGGTGTGCCTAGTGTCAGCAAAAATGCAAGGGTGACTGCTTGTAAGTCATAACTACTTAAGAGACTGAGTTAAAACTGATTATGATTGCTCTAACCAATATCGTTCAAGAAATGGGACTGCAAAATACTCTAGAGGAGATTCATCAACCCAACAATGGAACAGATCTGCGAAAGAGAGAATTGCACAACATTCAACCTTGAGGTAAAAGACACTAAAAAGCATAAAATGACTTATATTGCTTTACTTCAAAAAAGGTCATTCCTGAACATAGCTACAGAAAAACTGCAGAGAAACTGCATGTTTGCCTAGCCTCCACATCTGTTTCTACCACAGTGTCCACTTAAGACACTGTCTAAATTGTTATTAACATATTTGTTAAATTTGTTATTAAGAGCAAAAAACAGCTACCTGAAATGGATGGACAAAAGCTAAAAAATTACAGCTTGGATTAGTTACTTACAAAAGATGTTGAGTTTCAAATTGTGTTGGCGTATTGTAATGGTAACGTGTGTGTATCTTTGAGTTCATTAACTTTTGATTTTCTGAACAAGGCTCACTCATGGAGCAGGCTGTTGTCGGGGAAGCACACTGCACACCAAACATGTATTACAAAAACAGTAAAAAAGGGTGAGGAAGGAATATAGGTCTCCTCCATGTATGTAAACTTACATTAACTCTTCTTCAAAACAGAAATATCACAAAGAAACACATAATTAATGACTGCTGGTAAACATAAACCGAGTGATTGAAATATAAAAACATAATAAAAGTTTTAAGTAGGCATGGGTGAGGAATGACTGAAGTGACCACTTACGTATGAATGTGAAATCTGTATAAATGAGAGAAGCTGTGTGGACATGTATGTATGTAGACTTGGAGATACTTTGTACTTCATGTGCCTTGAATAAATTACACTTGCATAACACAACACTTATTCACTAAAAATCCTCAGAAAAATAAAGTTGATGCTACTACCAAAGACGTGCAAACCCTTAGAAAAGTAAAAATCAGTGTTCTACCCATTTATGCTAAAACCCTCAGATAATAAAATTGTTGTTTATCCCAAATACACATAAAACTTTAGGTAGAAAGTTCTAAGCGAATTTGCTTATTACAAGTGCTAAAGGTTGCACCGTTTATGGAGTTATAGAAGTTGCACTGCTAATAAAGTTATATAAACAGTTTCATTAAAGGCCTTATCACGTTAGACCCTGATTACATAGATGGTTAAAATAAGTTTAAGAAAAAAGTTAAGAATTGTTCTGTTGCTTGTCGTAATGTTAAAAACTGTTCTATTATATGCACTGTACTGTACGTCCTCATAAAATAAAAATGGGGGAGATGTAGGAATCGGGTTTTAGGAAGGATGCCAGAGGGGCATCCTAGGAAATGAAGTCCCAAAGTACTCCCATGCACATGCGATACCCCATGGTGGTTGGTCAAGGGAGTCATGTGTTGCTTTAAGGTGCATATAAAAACTGTTGAATCATTTTAATAAATGGATTTGGTTGCTGAACCCCAACCAACCAGGTCCATATGGGTTTATTTACTTATTATATTAATAAGTCATACCTCCCTGTCCTGCAGAGAGAGATTCTGGTACGGGCTCTGGAGTTCAGTCATGCTGCGTCGCCAAGGTAGCAGACCTGTAACCGCCACCAGCTATTCCAAATGGGCTCTCTCGATCCGTTCCTAAATATTAGGAATCAGAACCAAGTCCCTGTTCTGGGCACCAAATGCTGATGCCTAAAATCTTTCTGACACAGTTCTAAACTCTTTTACTGTTGTTGGTTATTAAATAAGACAATCTGACTGCATCACTAAAAATTAGGGTTTTATTCTTCAGTCCTCTTCGTCACCTGGAAAATGGTGGAATGGCATGCAATGTTGTTGGGAGAGCAAGACTGTGTGAACAATTTCTCCTGCATTTCTGTAGGCCTTGCTTGACATGAGTTTGGAAGCTGTAAGCTGTGTGATGTTTATACTTACAGACTGTGTGAAAATATGTGAGTTTATACTTGTTAGCTGTGTGTTTATAGTTATAAGGTATGAGAAAATAGTATGTTTATAGTAGAAAGTTGTGGGAAAACTAAAGAAACACCTGCAACCCCTAAAGGCGGATCTATAGGAGGGATTTTGAGTAACAAGAATGATCTCAGACCGCGTGGACAGAGCATCAGGACCAATGAACTGAAAGCATGAGATGCGTGCACAGACTGAGCTATCCAATCACCTTGTTGTAAGCATGTACCCGGAAGAAACTAAACTGTATAAAAGTTAACTCATTTAAATAATAAATTGGACATCGTCTGATCATATTGATTGTCTGTGCGGTGTTCCTGAACTCCTGCCGTCTACACAATGTTTACATTAAAGCATTTTTATCCCACCTAGCACAGGAATTTTTAGGCTACAGGGAAGGAAGCATGCACGTGTGAGAAATATCTCTAATTAAAATTTAGAAGATGGCCAAATAAAGTGAAACAAAGAACTTTACTAACAGCGTACTGGGTGCACCAAACTCGTGACCCCATTTGAGCACACCCGACTGGGAGGGACGAGCCCTTTTTAAGGTCTCTTGATTTACATAACCACTCCCTCGCTCCTCCCATGCCAACCCTCTCTCTTTTCTTCCTTAAAAGGCAATCTTTGCTTTCTGGTGCAGTCTATTGGTTGTCCTCACCCACCTATCAGGTTGTCTCCCTGCCCCCAGCAGCATGGTCCCTTGGCAGCAAGCCTGAATTGGTCTTACTGCCTTACATGCTTTCCAATTTGTCTAACAGTGATCAGAACAACAAGAACAGTAAGCAAAGCAGTGACCAGAACAATAAGAACAGTAAACAAAGCAGTAAGCAGCAGTAAGTAACAGTAACCAGAACAACATGCAACTCACCAGCTCCTGACCACAAAATGGCTCTTCAATCTCCCCAAACAAAATGACCTCCAGGTATCTCAACACACGGTAACCATGGAAATCCCTGTTTGTGATAAAACTGCCTTATTTATTTCCCACACGTGGACCTATTTAATATACTGTCACACACTTTTTCAAACTTATCCATACTATTCAAACTTTTCTAACAGCACATTGTCATTCTTAATTATAAATTAATACATATTTCATAAAGGGAGTTAAGTAGTCTTTTTCTCCTCATTTTTAGCTTTGGTAACAGCTGTTCACTGCAGGTATCCTTCCGCTGAAGTTAGCAGCTTCTTGTCTCACTTTCACAGAGTGCCCAAAGTCATCTGATGGATTCCATTGCTATCTCTGAGGCCTCTCGCTGGGTAGTTGCCTCTGGCTCTCTAGCCTGAACACCTGTTTGGTCTCCCACACAGCAGCAACAAAACAGATTCTAAAAGTGATCAAGAAATGGCATGCATTATGAACATCCAAATCACTGATAAAATGGAGTACTTTATGATAATTTTAATGAGACTTTTTAGGTTATGCATTACAGTCAAGTCCTTATCAGTTATAGAAGTAGTATGATTTGGTTTGCTATGTGGTTTGATTCAGTACCATTTTGGGTTCAACTGAAAGTGAAACTGCTCTTAATCAAAATATAAAAATTACAGTGCTAGTTCAGTTCCGATTTGGGGTGGGAGTATTGAACTTCCCTACAAAACTTAGGTAAATATTAACCTACCAAAAATACATATTACTTACCTTGTGACCTGCAATGAATTGATTTTTATTTTTTTAAATCTAAGAACAGTTGGAGGTAGAAGAAGACCATGGAAAGCAGAAGTAAGCAAACTGAGCTTTAAGGTTTGTCAGACCCTTAAAATTTAGGAAAGAGCGAAATATTTCCACAGAAAATAATTAGCTAAAAATACTGGGGGGAAAGTATTTTAAAACACAAGAATATAGTCACTGTGTTAAATACTGCACAGCAGTCATGATACAGGATTTATATTAATTTTGGCAACTAGACTTAAAAAAAATATATTCAACAGCATTAAAAATTAACTCAATTTTCACTAAAAACACTAAAATGGTGAGGTGTCTAAAATATGATCTATATCTTCCCAGTTTCTAACTATTTAAACTTTAGGAAACTAAGAATAATTGGCAAACATAATCCAGTAAATATTCAAGGAATGATAGCTTTTTGGAAAACTACTGGAGGGTACCTTTACAATGAATTAACTCACTGAAAACTCAGTAGATGAATCAATACTATTTCTGAATATACCATTTGGATCTGTAATTCCATGTTTTCATGTTTCCTTGAGAAAGTTTACTTTCACCTTGTTATCATCTACATGACTTTGTTTTTATTGCCCATCCTTAGATGTACCACTTTTTTGAAGTATACTGCACTATGATGAGAAGATCTGTTGAAAACTTTCTTCAGAATCACTTTCAATTTACTCAGCTGCTTTGGAAGCATGTTAGCTAGCTTTCATTTGCCATTTAAAGTCCATTATTGAAGCTACTGCAGGCTATTTCACATCACTTTTTGGCCTAGCAGATGAACTGTGTCTACCACGTTTGCAAAAGCATAAAACAATCTTTCTGGATATACCAAAAGGACTGCCAACCAGGTTGCCAAATATTTATTGCACACACTTAGGCTACAAGCATTATGTCTAGAATTTATAAAAAAAAAAGGAAAACTGATCGAAAAAGCTTCTAGAAATCCTAAGTGGTCTGATATGTGCAAATGGGAAGGAATCTTTAACTACAACTTAAAATCTATCACTGTGTTTTAAGTTATCAACAAAGTAAACAATGCCATTTGTTTGGTTGCAAATATCAGTATTTAGATGTAAAACTAAAATCTTATACTATAATATTCTTGAAAGCTGATTCCTATAAGGAAAAATGCAAGCATATTTAATTTGGTTCATTCAACTTCACATTGTATTTATTCTCTCTGCTCCAATAATAAGTGCTTACTCTTACATATAGCAAGAAAGGATGCAATGTTCTGCTATTTTAGCCATGAGGTCATAATTATAAGAAGTAGTAAGCAGATAACAGCTATGATGAAAAATGCAGCATCTGTCCTGGTTTTAACTAGGGTAGATTTAATTTCTTCTCAGTAGTTGTTACAGTGCTATGTTTTGGATTCGAAATGAGAATGGTGTAGGTTTCTGCTATCATGTTTATCCTAAGCCAAGGATTTTAGTTTTTATTTTCCCTTGTATCATGCCCTGCCAGTGGGAGGGAGCATAGCTAGGACAGGTGACCTGAACTGACCAAAGGGATATTCCACACCACAGAACGTCATGCCCAGTATATAAACTGAGGGGAGTTACCCAGAAGGGGGGTTGAGTTGGGTTCGGAAAGGGGAGTCTGGCATCGGTCAGTGGGTGGTGAGCAATTGTATTGTGCATCACTTGTTTGTTTCCTTTTTATTATCATCATTATTATTATTTACCATTATTAGTGTATTTGACTTTATTTTCAATTATTAAACTGTTCTTATCTCAACATACAAGTTTTACTTTGATTCTCCTCCTCATTCCACTGGAGTGGGGGGAGAGAGGGTGGGGATGAGCAAGTGGTCGGACTTAAACCACGACAGCATCTCTTGTCTATAAAAAAAAAATTAAAATTTTATAATATGCTGCAACAGATCAATGTAAAAAAATCAGGAATTCAGTCCCTTCCCTCCCCTCTTCCTGATCAATGTAAGCATTTTAGTGCAGTACAAAAAACATGAGAAAAACAAATTTTTTGAAAACATGACCTTGACAATATAATTTAGTATTCATTCTAGTTTTTGGATTTACCAGATAACTCAGGGCAAATCCCTACTGTAACAAGCTAGAAACTTGCATCTTATGAACTTCAAGTGTTGATTGCTTCCTTCTTCATGGTGTATATCTGCCTGCCAGAATGCATCGCTACATAATCCTGATGATTTAATACTTTGTAGTATCAAGGAGCTCAATGAAAACACCTAATGCTGAGCTTGTAATAAAACCATGAAGAAAAGAAAAAGGGGGGATTGTGAGAAATAAATAAGATGGTTTTATTACAAGCAGGGATTTCCATGGTTATCTTATGCTGAGATACCTGGAGGTCATTTGGGGAGATTGAAGAGCCATTTTGTGGTCACAAGCTGGTGGGTTGCATGTTGTTCTGGTCACTGTTACTGACTGCTGCTTACTGCCTTGTTTGCTGTTCTTATTGTTCTGGTTGTTCTGAGGGACTCCCCCCTGCCGGATCCGCACGGTACGAGGGGGCCTCCACCCGCTGGATCTGCGCGGCCCCGGGGCCGCTCCCCGGATCTGCATGGGGAAAGAAAAGGGGGAGCATCGCTCACGTGGTTTGCGCCCTCGTGGGAGAGGAGAGGGGGAGCTTTGGAGCACACAGAGGTTTGCCGGTCCAGTTTGGGGGAAGAGAAGGGTGTCGGACGGGTCATGGAAGTTCTCGAACTGGCGGGAGGCCGGGCAGGGCAGACCTGTATGAAGTGTCACAGGTGAGCAGTGCGTGGGAAGATACGTGGTAACACGGTGGGGGGAGGATAAGGTCAGGGTGGATAGTGGGTTCTTCTGGGGGGTTGAAGGTCGGATGGTACATGCCTTCAGTAGGGTCGCCCATGCCAGACAGATCAAAACCGTAGGGTCAGATACAATATATCCATGGGCAGGATGAGCTCACTAGCCTTCTGGCAGTCATCCTAGGAGAAGGACAACTCTAATTCCAAACCTGGCAGATGGAGCTCGTTTAGCCCTGTAAGGTCATCCATCTAAGAAAAGGTTACTCTAATTAAACCTACGTCCTGAGGACCCCGCTACCACCGTCCAAGCTCGCTCGGCCCTGGCAGATGAACCTTAGGATTAAAGAGTGTGTTGAGTTCCGTGCATACTGTGTCTCACCTAAAAAATCCACTGCGCAGGCTCGAAGGTTTTCTACCCACATTTGCAAAGTCCTGTAGTGACGGTCAAGGGTCAAAACGGCAGGTGAAAGGTGTACTGGAAGCCACAGACCCAACCCCGCATGCAGGCAGTTCAGGACATTGATCGTTAGAGACTGACCGGAGATGACAGTCTCTTTGGGCAGCATCCTGAATGACTAAACAGCCTGTTTCAAGGAGAGCACTGCTTGCTCCACTCAGAGAGGGGCCTAGAAAAGGTGGCCTAAACAAAGTTCATCTCCACCTTCACCTGGTTGGTTAACCACGGCCAACAGGCATCTTCTATTAATGCGGTCACACAAAGATCAAAAGATAAAGGCATACCTCTACCTCCAAATGTGTACTCAAATTGACTCTCGCATGCTGGAACATCAGAACCATGCTTGATACTGCAGATAGTGGACGTCCTGAGGGTCGCTCTGCCCTAATTGCACTTCTCAACATAGCTGCTCTCAGTGAAGTTCATCTCCACGAGAAAGGCAGCCTTAGAGAACATGGTGCCGGTTACACACTCTTTTGGTCAGGTAAACCCAGAACCGAAAGGCATCTCTCAGGAGTTCGTTTCATGATTAAAAACTCTATTGTTCCTAAACTCAAAAATCTCCTGACAGGTCATTCTGATCGCATTATCTCCCTACGCCTTCCACTACACAACAAGCAACATGTTGTCCTCTTTAGTATATATGCCCCAACTCTCCAAACTGACTCTGCTGAGAAAGATAAATTTTACACCGACCTGCGCTGCCTTACCCAAAAGGTGCCTGCAGATGATAAGATCATTATCCTTGGTGATTTCAATGCCAGAGTAGGAAAGAACTTTAAAACCTGGAAAGGAGTATTAAGCAAGCATGGTGTTGGAAACTGCAAAGATAATGGTTGCCTTCTGCTAGAATTCTGTGTGGAGCAACAGTTCACCATCACTAATACTGTCTTTCAGTAGAAAAATAGTCTGAAGACAACCTGGATGCATCCTAGATCTAAGCATTGGAACCTCATCAATTAGGTCTTGGTGAGACGGAGATATGTCCGTGATGTCCACCATACCCGTGTGATGCCTAGTGCAGAATGCCAAACAGGCCATCGACTTGTGCACTGTAAACTTAACTTCAATCTTAAATTCAAACCTAAAAGGATCAGAATCCCAAGGAGGAGACTCCAAGTTAACAATCTCCAATCAACCACAGTGAGAGACAGATTCCAGGCAAATCTTCAAACTAGGCTTGAAAACCATCCCATAGATTCTATAGATGCCTCTCCTGAAACACTTTGGCACCATATTAAAAACAGCATCCTGCAGTCCTCTGAAGAATCCTTAGGGTTCTCCCTCAAGAAGAACAAGGACTGGTTTGATGAAAACATCAAGAGATCCAGGAATTGTTGAGGAAGAAGAGATCTGCTCACCAAACACACCTTGCACTGCCATCCTGTCACATAAGAAAAGCAACCTTTTGTCTTCCATGCAGCAAGCTCCAACAGAAACTCTGTGACATCCAGAACAAGTGGTGGATCAATCTAGCTGAAAAAACTCAAATATGCGCAAATACGGGTGATCACAGAGGATTCTACGAGGTCTTGAAAATAGCATATGGGCCTACATACCAGGTCCAAAGCCCTCTACTCAGTGCAGATGGTCAAACACTTCTGACAGATAAAACCTCCATTCTGAATCGATGGCCTGAACACTTTCAGACTCTTTTCAGTACCAACCGTGTAGTGCAAGAATCAACAATTCAGAACATCACACAGCAACCGGTGAAGTATGAATTGGATATTGCCCTCAGTCTGGGAGAAACTCTTAAGGCCATACAGCAGGTGAAAATTGGCAAGGCAGATGGGGTTGATGGAATTCCACCTGAAGTCTGGAAACATGGGAGTCAAGCACTCCATGCTAAATTTCACAAGTTTGTGATGTGCTGTTGGGAACTAGGTGAACTACCATCAGACCTTCGTGATGCAGTCATCATCACTTTGTATAAGATGAAAGGATTTAAATCAGACTGTTCAAATTACCGTGGTATTACTCTGCTCTCCATTTTGCTGGCAAAATCCTTGCAAGAATACTTTTGAACAGACTAATACCCGCTATAGCAGAAGGAATTCTACCTGAGAACCAATGTGGTTTCAGAGCCAACAGGAGTACCACAGACATGGTATTTGTTCTCAGACAACTGCAAGAGAAGTGTAGGGAACAGAACAAAGGTGTTTATGTAACCTTTGTCGACCTCACCAAGGCTTTTGATACTGTGAGCAGAAAAGGTCTACGACAGATTTTGGAATGTTTAGGATGTCCCCCCAAGTTCCTTAAAATGATCATCTCACTCCATGAGGATCAGCATGGCCAAGTCAGATATGGCAACACACTTTCTGAGCCCTTTCTAATAACCAATGATGTGAAACAAGGTTGCGTTCTTGCACCAACCCTATTCACAATCTTTTTCAGCAGGATGTTCCAAAGGGTCACAGCAGACCTTGATGATCAGGATGGTATCTATGTTTGATATTTTACTGATGGAAACCTATTGAATCTAAGGCGACTGAAGGCCCATACTAAGACCTTAAACCATCTCGTCCGGGAGTTACTTTATGCTGATGATGCCACCCTTGTGACCCACACAGAAGCAACTCTGCAGCGTTTAACATGCTGCTTTGCAGATGCTGCTGAGCTTTTTGGGTTGAAAGAGAGCTTGAAGAAGACAAGTTCTCTATTAACCTGCACCTCAGGAAGCCTTCCATCATCCCCATATGTGGTAGTTTGGGCTAGGCCTTCCCTGGTGACCAGTTTGTAGCCAAGGAAGGGCCCAGATTTACCCAGTATTCCCTACGATTTTTACGTAAACCAGACTATAAGAAGAAAGGAGGAGAGACCTTCGCTCTCTTTCCTTCCGGTGACTTGGAGGTGCAGGTTCCCTGCTGTTGAGTCTGCCATGTTGGGGAGTGAGGACTGGTAAGGCCTTGTCGACCTTGGGAGGCAGAGGTTGCCAGCAATCGTTCCGGAGGGACTCTCGGTTGTCCCAAGGAGAGTGGTGGGATATTTCTTTGCTAACTCTTTAGTTACTAGATCTCGAGCTACTGATTGGGATATATATATATATATTTTATTTCGGTTTTGTTCCCTTTCCCTTCCCTCTTCCCTTTCCCTTGTGAAATTGTATATATTTCAATTGTAACATAAGTGTAAATATATTTATATATATCACTTTAGCTGTCTCTCGTTTCGGGTTTTCTTAGTTGTTTTTTCTCCCTCTTCCCCCTGGGGTTTGGGGGGGGGGGGATGGGGGGGAAACTTCTTCTGGTAAGGTTTGGAGACTTGGCAGGGAATCAGCTTCAAACCATATCACCATATCACCATTGACAAATCAGAGTTCAAATCAATTCAACAGTTTAATTACCTAGGTAACCTCATCTCCTCAGATGGTAAGATTGATGGAGAGATAGACAACAAGTTAGCAAAGTGTGGTAGTTTGGTCTAGACCTTCCTTGGTGACCAGTTTGTAGCCAAGGAAGGACCCAGATTTACCCAGTATTCCCTACGATTTTTACGTAAACCCGACTATAAGAAGAAAGGAGGAAAAACCTTCGCTCTCTTTCCTTCCGGTGGCTTGGAGGTGCAGGTTCCCTGCTGTTGAGTCTGTCGTGTTGGGGAGTGAGGCCTGGTAAGGCCTTGTCGACCTTGGGAGGTGGAGGTTGCCGGCAATCGTTCCAGAGCGACTCTCGGTTGTCCCAAGGAGAGTAGTGAGATATTTCTTTGCTAACTCTTTTAGTGGATAGATATTGGGCTACTAATTGGGATATATATATATATTTTATTTTGGTTTTGTTCCTTTTCCCTTCCCTCTTCCCTTTCCCTTGTGAAATTGTATATATTTCAATTGTATATAATTGTAACATAAGTGTAAATATATTTATATATATCACTTTAGTTGTCTCTCTCTCGTTTCGGATTTTCTTAGTTGTTTTTCTCCCTCTTCTCCCTGGGGTTTGGGGGGGGACGACGGACTTCTTGTGGTAAGGTTTGGAGACTTGGCAGGGAGCCAACTTCAAACCATATCACAAAGGCATACAGTGTTTTTGGAAAACGCCATAAAAGAGTTTGGCGAAATAAACACTTGAAGTAAAGTACAAAGATCAGTGTTTACAGAGTCATTGTGCTGTGTACTCTTTTATATGGATCTGAATCATAGTTCGACTACCGCCACCACCTGCAACTTAGACCGCTTCCATCAATGCTGTCTCCATACAATCCTAAATATCCACTGGTCAGATTATGTGACTAATACGTCTGTTCTAGAACAAGTAACTGTTGAAAGAATCTTAGATGATGCAGGACATATACTGCTTTAGGCCTGCTTGCACAATCCAGCCTGCGTGCTGGACGGCAGGGACCTGTGTTCTCCAGCAGCAGATCTGTGTCCTTGAGCAGCAGATATCAGAAAGCTGCATAGAGGAAAACAGGGAAGGAGGTTGTTATCCAGAGTGTGAGAAACCAGAAGATGGGGGAGCCTGAAAATGTGCCTTGGCTAGTAGAGCCAATAAAGTTATAGATATGGTGTGTGAAAGTAAATGTAACCAATAGAAAGTTAGAATAGAGTGTGTGAACCCTGTAGGACCCTTGATAATGTGTGTATTTTTGGAATAAAGTTAGAACATTGTCTGCACCTCTATGAGGATGCGTCTTTGACTCTCGAGCTCATTTTTTTGCATCTTCTCCTTTTAAGTAACAGTTACAAGTATTGAGGCCATGTTGCTGAGAACACAGCTGCGTTGGGCAGGACACATCTCAAGGATGAAGGACTACTGCCTCCCTAAGATCCTGCTTTATGGTGAACTTACCACTGGCTGTCGCAAGAGAGGAGCCCTGAAGAGAAGATACAAGGACTCCCTGAAACAACATCTCAGCCTTGGCCATATTGATCGTCATTAATGGTCTACTCTGGCCTCCAACTGGGAGGTCTGGAGACACACTATCTTTAACACTGCTACTGCTTTTGATAAAGCACACAGGATCACTCTTGAGGAGAAAAGACAACGCCGAAAGAATCGTGTCTTGCAGAATACACCACCTAAGGAGTCCTGCTGTGCCTTTTGCAACCAAACATGTCTATCTCGTATTGGCCTTTTTAGCCACCAGCGCGCTTGTAACAAACAAGGGTAGAGCCCTTCCCAAATCTTCGTTCGCGAAGCCTAGCCATGATGAGTTACAAGGAGTTATAAACAAGATCTAGTGGACAAACTGTAGAATTTTGTCTTTAGGTAAAGGCTAGAGAACTGTGCAAAGGGTCTGAGAATGCAGAGCTCTGCAGTGCTTTCACGAGGAAAGAACAGAAGTAACTATAAAATCCCAATTCCCTGAGTTTTCACCACCCTAACTTAAAACACTGCAAGTTTGGTCTTCATCATCTTGGCAAAACACTGAGATCTACAGCTAAAAACTGTTATTACAATTCATCTTGTGGAGCCAAATACAGTTATCGCAGTGTTGTTTTGGAAACTCAACCAACTTTTCTTCATCACAGTTCACTTCATAAAACTGAAATATTCAGAGGACAGTGTCGGAGGACAGAAATTGTGTGAACAATTTCTATTGCATTTCTGCAACCTTTACCTTGGCATGGCTGGGTGCAGACAGTAAAAATACTGCACCACTAATATGGCTGCAGGCCTTGTGCCAAGGTGAAGGAGGAATTCTTCTGACAG